>NW_010315006.1:0-9958 GCF_000700745.2 Antrostomus carolinensis | reverse complement strand
TGCCAAAACTGCAAAAATCACAGAAAGAAGAAAAATCCATCTAATCTAAACTACAGCGAACCCCAGGACAAGGAGCTGGCCAGACTATATGATGAACAGGATTTAGAAATTGCCTACACAGATTTACCCTTCTGCCCCCTCTCCACAGTTGTTTGGTTTCACAAGTTTTGCTAGGGAGATTGTAGTTTAAATAGAGGAGCTTTGCCCAAACCAGTAGCAAAAAGTACTGGGGAGCTTAAAGTGAAAAACAGGAAACTTCTACACCACAGGAATCCTGAACATTCCGTTTAAAGAGGATTCACTGATTGGAAAATGCTAAATATTGACTTGAGGGCCGTAAGAATGATAGATGTTCAGAAAAGAGGACATGAGATCAATTTTTTTTTTTTTTTAAAGAGGAGATGTAGTCCAGCTAAAAAGCATGTTTTACCCTTTAGGGGGGAAGATCTAAGAGTGTGTGACTGCAGAAACCCTGGAATAAGTGTTTAAGACCTCACAGGCTGAGGAACTCTGTTGAATACAGAGTTTTTTATAACCTTCAAAGCTTGAAAAGGGATGGTGAAGCCATGTTATAGGCTTCATAAGCCTATGTAAGCCATGCTATATATAGGCCAGAAAATGTTCATTTACTTTCGTCCAAGTCCCAGACCCTCTAGAGATCAGAACAGATCTCAAATACCTGTCACAGTCCAGTCTTCAGTGACTCCTCCTCAGAGCTAAGCTAAGGGCTAATGTTTGTGGTGGCCAACAGTGAGCTCTTCCCTCATCCCAAGGCTGGTGCCCACCTTGCTGCTCAGCAGGAGGCTAGCCACAGGTCAGGGTGAGGGCTCTGGTTTCCAGGAGCAGAGGCTCCTACTCAGTTCTTGCACAGTCTGGAGGCAAGACTCTGGCATCACGTTGACTTGGAGGAACACCCTCATCCTCTTCCTGGGGTCAACAAGGTTTTGCCCTTGGCCCAAGGGCTAGGGTCAAGATGACTGCTATGGGCAGGAGTATCAGGAAGCTAAGGGAAAGGAGTAGCCACCACACTTCATTTCTTCCTGGATTTTAGAAGATTTATAAAGTCAAGTTGAAGGCTGGGGCACACAACCATTTATGAGCTCTCGTGCCCTTTGATGAGCCCACCCAAAACCCAAGCTCAATACTCTGCATGGCCTGACCCCGCCGACCCGATCCCAGCACTGCACCTAAGAGAGACAGAGACAGTGTGGAGTTCCTGTGCCACATCCTGGTGTGTTCATCTCCATGGGACCACACAGAAACATAGTTCATCAACTCCTCCTTCACCAAACTTAAATCTAAAACTGCCACCAAGACACAAACGCCTTCCCCAAAAACGTGAGGGAGCCTAAACTAGCCCAGGACAAACAGGAGACCTCTCCAGCCTGAACTGCAACTCCATGAGCCTCCCTGGTCTCCATGGCCAATTGTGGGGCTGTTCCTTCCATCCTGGGCACAGATCCCAACCCTGTCCTCAATTCCAGCCACACATGAGAGGAGCAAAACCATCAACTTGCTAGCTGAAAATACGAATTCCAACTCAGCCTGTGCCATCACAGGGCCTCTTTTCAGCTATTCCAGATATGCAGAACTAATACTTGGTTTTCATCCCACCCCTACTCCATTTTCCAGCATTAAGAGAGACCATGTTGTGCTTCTGTACGTGGGAAAGTCACTTCCTTATTTCATGTAGTCTCTTTTCTTCTGTTTGATCTTTGTTGATTTTTACTGCTAACTTCATTCTGCTCTTCTATAAAATCTGACGTGTTCCTTACAAGCAGGTATAACTTTCACTTCTTCTGTTTGCTTTCCTTGTCAGGGATAACACGGTAGTTTTTAATTCTACATAAAAGTCCTGTTGCTGCCTGCAGTAACAAATTAAGTTATTCATCACATATAGTTTGCTTTTATGATCATGTGTTCATCCACCTTGAAAGAGTGAGATTTATGCAGAAATAATTGAGTAAATGAACTATCTAGGAAATCTCAGGTAGAACTTAATAATGTCCTTATTATGCTTTTGTACTTAGACTTTAAATCTTCAAAGCTGTAACACAAGCAGTTCCTGTTCTTTCTCACCTTTCTGTATGATAGGATAGCACCTGTTACAGCCAGATTCTGCTGTTGGCTTGCCAATATCTCAAGAACATGAAAATCACAACATCATCTTATCTAGTGTGTCATGGAAAGAGATG
The DNA here is from genome assembly GCF_000700745.2 of Antrostomus carolinensis. Lineage (NCBI taxonomy): Eukaryota > Metazoa > Chordata > Aves > Caprimulgiformes > Caprimulgidae > Antrostomus > Antrostomus carolinensis. Next base: position 7,763 of record NW_010315006.1, on the reverse strand, counting down.
CTCTTCCAGGTGGATACAGGGACTTTGGTACTGCAGTGCCCCAGTGCTCTGGCTTCTCTCCTATTTTGCTGTCTTGCTTGTACAATATACCTGTTGACAGACTGCAGACTAAGCCAACCAACCTTTTCTGGCATGTGAGGTCACTGACAAACAAAGAGCTCTCATCTTTTTGTTTTCAATATACTTTGAAGAAAAATAGTAAGCTGGAACCAATTGATAGTCTGTTCCCAATGTGTGAGATTGGACAGGTCTAAAGAATATATGGAAAGAATTTGTTTATATACTGGTCAAAACATGTCCTCAAAAGCAGAACTATTGTCTAGCCTTATCTTGCTGTTTGCAATAATTCAATACAAAGAAAAATTTTGTAATGAGAAGATACAAAAATGCCAGAGAGCACATACACTCTCAGTAATAACTCCTGAGCACTGAAGATCAAAGTGGCAGAGAGCGATGCAAGTTCCTTGAGCTCTGTTACAGCAATTAAGGGCAGTTGATGACAAAACAAGGGGAAATGGGTTTAAACTGGAAGAGGGTAGGTTTAGATTAGATACTAGGAAGAAGTTCTTCACTGTGATGGTGGCCAGACACTGGCACAGGTTGCCCAGAGAAGCTGTGGATGCCCCCTCCCTGGAAGTGTTCAAGGCCAGGTTGGATGAGGCTTTGAGCAACCTGGTCTAGTGGAAGGTGTCCCTGCTGATGGCAGGGGGGGTGGAACTGGATGATCTTTAAGGTCCCTTCCAACCCAAACCATGCTATGATTCTATGATTCTATGAATTACAATAAATATAACACAGAATCAGAAGCCAGAGGAGCTTCTACTATTAACACTTCTTTAATTAAAATGTCCCATACATATGGTGAAAGAGTTGCTAATTTCAGCACAGTATAGAGAAGGTGTTTACAGCTTGGCACCCTCTCATTTTTTCCTCTTAGAATGTTCTGTGTTTTACACTGTAAATACATTAGGTCCTTTCTCGCTTGTATTAAGAGAATTTAAGAGAAAGCTAGAAAAATGGCAGATATTTTTAAAAAACATATAATCAGTAAAAAGGTTGCAGAGTTTAGCATCAACAGTCTGAACTTTTTTAAACTGTGCAAACCCAGGAAGTGACAGCTTTTGGTTGCATCTCACACATTTGCACATTAATTACCAAATGCATCTCTACTGCACTTCCATCCTATGCCAACAAAAGGTCATAGCTGTTCCCTCAGCTGGCAAGACCTTACTTCTCCTATGCTAGAATAACTAAAAGCAAACTTGTAAAAATTCTGATTTCTCAAAAGATTTAAGTCCCCTGACTCCTGACTTACTTCCTCCAATGTGCTCTTTAAAAATCCTGACTTTGAAACCTTTTTCACAAGCCACTTGTAAAGCGTATTCCATTTGCAGAGTAATCTGGCTCCACCAAGTGACAATTGTTGTGATTGCTAGTCTACACCTGCAGCTAAGATAATACAAATCTGGCACTAGGTACCGCAACAAGCCAGTAACTTTGAGTTTTCATTGGCAAGCTTTCAACTTCAGTAATCCATGCCCCTTAGATTATTTCACTCTAGTACCTGTGGAACAAATAGTGGTAGGGTAGAAGGGTTGCAGAAAAGCAAACTGTTTCCTACAGACTATTTTCACAGCCTTCCAGATGCTGGGTGAGGTACATACCTCTAGAGATGTGAGGGGAACTTGAGGAGAGTGTAGAAATGATCATATTATGTAGTCTTTATCATAAAAAGGTCTGAAAAAAGATGCACTGGAAGGTGCAAATGGAGTGGAGAAGCTTGCTGACATGCAGCCGTGAGGCAGGATGCTCTCACACCTGTTCTGCGTAACCGTTTTTGAAAGAAAAGATAGAAAAGGAGAACAGCAGAGCTGGTTTTTCTCATATGATGCCAGTGTGCACACAGAGCACTGTTACTAATGTTCCTGTCCTTCATCATGTTACACTCTGTGCTCCACCAGCATCCAGGGTTCTGCATGTGTTCATTGAGTAGTTACCATTCAGCTCTCAGATTGTGACAGGCATTATAACAGCAGCTCTACACGAGGATACTCTGTTTTTCCTACAGGTGAGTTGCTTTCTGTCATGTCAAGTATCACCATTGTTGAGATCTGCTGTACGGATCAGAGACATTTTTGTCTCATTATACCACTTACTACTTAATCATCACGGAAAACGGGGAATAATTAGTGGTGAGCCACATATTTTAAAATTTTTTAAAAATGGTTTGGAAATTTATTTTTAAAACACTATAAATAGAAAAAAAGTTTTGTAATTAGTATCCTGTTCAGCAGTTACTGGGGGATAGGGGAAAGAAATACTACAAGTCTTTTGGCCATTTTTGTACTGAAGTCTTACTTGAGTCATGAAGGGACAAGGTAGTACATGTGTGTGCATTTATGAGGGGGGTGTTTGCAGCATGCTTTGAGCTGAAGGTACTGGCAATTTTGTGTTTGCTTGCTTCTGGCTGCGTGTTTTACTACTGCTGTGTAATGGAAAAAGTGAGGGGTTTAGAGAACTGACAAATGATTTAAAGATATACACTCTGTGCAGGAATTCAGAAGATGAAAAGTGCAAATATACATTTTATTGTCTTCTGTTTCCCCTTTTGCTCATCTGCATTACTAACAATATCAATATTACTAATTGGTATATGCATTTTTGTAATGGTGCCGTGGGATGAGGATATACCTGTGGCATTCTAGATTTTATCTAAACTTAGACCAGATATGTTAAAGTACTAATAAATTATGGCTGTAGTAGAAGAGAAAACTGGATCTGGTCTATATAATAACCCCTATATGTATTTTCTTCTTTAGAATTTCTTCCATAAATAAATAAAAATGTTTATTCGTCTTTTGCCTACTTATTTACACTAAACTGGTGAATAACTGAGAACATTTTAGAATAGATCTGTACATCAAGAAGACAGAGATACAACTGATATAGCTATGATGATTTAGAGCATATGCATTTTACCTTAATGAGACATATGTTGTTTCATGTTAAATGAACTCATGCTTGTTTGCCGTTATTGCATGTGCGTTATTTCAGTTGTGAATATGCTAAAGTACACCACTGAAAGAAGAAACATAAAAAGTAAAAAAAAAAAAAAAAAGTCCAGGAAAGTGTCAGCCATAGGAACTAAAATTATATTCTGTAACTCCAGAGGTAACTGGCAGCACCACAGTCCTGCTTGCCATTCACTAACCAGTCTTTCTTTCCACCCAGAGGTGGGAAATGTGCAAGTGCCCTTCCAGCTAAGCAGAGGAACACAGAGAACACTTCACAGTATAATTATGTTTGATAATACACATAACAGTGTGCTATGTTTACTTTTTTGCTCCATCCTCACACTTTGCACCTTGTGGTATCCAGCACAGTTTTTGACCTATCTCTTGCCTTGAAAAAAATAGTGACCTATGGGTCATGTCTACAATCTTATCCAAGCTGAGCTACCCTGATGGTTTTACACCATCATTGTCATTGCCTGATGCAGGACATGAGGCAGCTGAAGTCATGGGAGGGGTATCTTAGCTGAGTTTCTGGAGGACACCCTGCTGCCTGCATCAACAAAAGTTTGCCCTTAGTCACTCATGCATGGTGGCCCTTCTGCCCTGGTCATTCCCTACATGATCAATGGCATCACCAAAAATGAGTTGACAAAACCAAAGACAACGGGGACCTGACAAAGCCATTGAAGTTGCTTCTGTTACTGAAATCAGTAGAAATCTTTAAATAATTTTCTACCAATGACTGTATTAACAATTTCTTTCACAAACATCCAATCAATAGAAATTTTATAATTCCACTTATCTGAAGACTTTTATAATGGAAGCAACCAAAGTAACTACTTGTATTGTATAGGATGTTTCAGATCCAGCTTCTTACTTAGATGGGAAAAGCAACTTTCTGACTTAAAAGCTTAGACCTCTAGCAGCACGTGCTGGACAACAGCAGGTTGCAGCAGAGTAGAACTCTGATGAAAAATGCCTGGAATGCTCCCAGAATCACAGCTCCCATTCCTTTAATTTAATGTAACTAGATGATGTAACTCTATCCACATGACTTAGTAAAGTGAGATGAAACCTGAGTTCAGGTTATATCTTTTAATTCTCCACCAACTCTAGTCAGTGTAACAACTCTTTTGCCATATGAATACACCTACCTGCAATAAACTAATCCAGACACAATGAGTCACTTGAGCTAGAACTATTGACTACTTGGGAAGGTTCATAACAAAAGTACCAAATAATACAGAGGAGGTAGGTTGCAGATTAGCTTAGTAGAGTAAAAATAAATACAAATGTTTTAAGATCCAAGTAATATAGAAATGAGCACAATTTGATAATAGTTTGTCAGTATCATTAATACCAGAAATAAGAAAAAAAGTGACGATAAATTATTTTTTCTTGATAAGTATACTTCGGGAAAAAAAGGAGCGGGTAACTAGGACTGCCTTTGAATAGCCAAGAGGAAAGCAAGCAAACACGGTTTGTTTAATCCTAGTCAGTGTATTCGTGTCAAGCAAATGGATGACTAATGGCTAAAAGACCTTATCAGCATTGCTAGAAACCACTAATTGCTAGTTGCCCAAATGCAAAATGTATTAGCCATAAATGAGGCAAAGTTTATAAGGAAAAGTATTATTTTAGTTAGACCAGCTGCTCTTTGGCTGGGAAAACTAGAAAGCTTAGTCTAATTGAATTATTTATCAACTAGATAATTTTAGAGGCAGTTGTTTGCAAGGGGACACATAGAGATGTTAGTGCCTATTGTACGGGGGGATATACCTAACTATTGGGGTAAAAAAGAGGAAGGTTTGTGAGGTGAAGATAATTGTACCATAAAATAAAACCAATACTGTATTGAGCACTTGTTCCTTAACATCCAGTAAGTCCTTTTTTCACTCAAGCTTGTGGGCCCTTTGGGGGCTTTTTGAGGTTTGTTTGGAAGGAGGTTGGTAGATGTTTATAGGAGCTAAGAAGAATGAACAGGGGGATAGAAAGGGGCAAGAGAGGAAGTGAAGAGAAACTAAAATGCTGGTTTGGCTTTCTGTGACATTATGAACTGAAACAGAGTCTCTAATTATTTAATTTGCTCATCATTTTTCATCTTGAAGCCTAAGAGATTATGACTCTTTATAGAATCATATCTCAAAAGGGATCTTTACACTGGATAATGAAATGTGTTCCCATAGCAACTTATTTGATAGAAGAAAAGTGAATCCCAACTTTATAAGTGCAAATCAATAAGTTAAACAAATAAAATAAACAGATTTACACCACTGTAAAAACTGTGCAGACAAAGGCAATGATTTGTAGCTGAAGAAACAGAAAATACAGAATCTTCCAAGGAGTGATGTGCATAAATGGATACATAGAACAACTGTGGTTTCCATCCTCAATCCTTAAAAAGCTTTTCCAGGTTGAAAGATGTCCCTGCTCATGGCAGGGGGTTGGACTACAGAATCTTTAAGGTCCCTTCCAACCTAAACCACCCTATGATTCCCTGATCCTATGTTCTGGATAACTACCTTTTCTTAACCTGTATTTACATTTGAAAATTCTATATAGCACACTTATTTTTCTGATTGGAAAAGAGAAGGAACCCAATGCACTAGGAATTGTTTGCTGTCCTAAAAATGTTGTTACTCATTAAATTCTACCTTTGTGCCTTGAAGGACTTCCACAATGTGCTGCTGGAGACAGTGAAATACTTGGAAGTCAAATGGAGTTTGAGAGTAACAAAAATGAGCCTCTCATTTTATTTCAGAGGTCTGCCAGCAGTCTGACAATGCCATTTCCTTAATGAAAATGGCTCCAGACAAAGGTAAACAAATCTAAGTAGAAATTAGGCATTGTTTCTAAAACATAATTAGTGCTTTTGAAGTAATTGTGAAGTAATTTTCACTTATTATCATAAAAAAGAGTACATTAATGTCAGTGAAGGATGCACCTTCTGAATGAAAATGCCTAGGAGAACAGAAGAACTTGAAGATGGGCTTTCTTATACCTGCAGTCTATTTTCATTATCTACCTAGCAGTTCAAGAGGGACAGCTTTTGTTCAGTGGTGCAATTAGTATTTATGTAATCAACAGCTGTTACAAAGTAAAAGATTTAGAAAACCTATTTACAAAACCAGATGTGGCCTGCAGCTAAAATTCCCAAACTGCAGTATTTTAGAGGAATTCTCAATCAGTAGTCCATTTATGAGTTACTTTCTGAAGGACATCTTAAACAAAGATTGTTTTGGTTACTGGGTCATACAAGTCTTTCTGGAAAATTCCTGTCAGTCTGATTGTTAACAGGTTCCAAATATGAACAAAGCTCCAAATTACTTTTTCTTGTTTTCAATTATAAAGACATACATTGATTTTCATCTGGACAAAGTAGTGTCAGAGCTGGAATATGCTTTTTTCAAGTGAAGAGAGGCCATTTTACAGTATGTTACCAAAAAAAGCATGTCCACTGGGCATTACTATTCAAAGATGAGAACTCAGGATGTACTTTGTTATCTGACTTGGACCATTCAGAGACACTTGATTCAACAAGAGAGTTTTCTAACTAGAGTGCAATTGGACTTGAAAGTCCAGAGAAGTGCACTGTAGGAAATATAGTTGCAGTATTTTTCCAAGATATATCCAGGATGAAACAATTGGAAGTACAGATTCAGAGATCTTAAGAGGATCAGTGTAAATATTTATTTAATCTTACTTGAAAGTTACCTCTATGACATGCAGCTAGGAGTTCCTGTCTGGCACCTTCACAGACATTGTCTTTTAAGATCCACAGTTGCCTGAATTAATCCTAAGTGCATAATGATATAACATACCTCACATTTTTGAATAGGAGAAACTTCTGAGCCATTTTCTAGTGTTGTCAAAAGTGCTTCATCACTGCAGCACTGTGAATGAACAGAACTGTCTAGGAAAGTGAAGACCCAGCAGCTCCATCAGGCATGTCAATTGTGCCCTTACTACCTCTCAAGAGGCCAGTATTGAAAGGAAGCTATCTTAGCGAAATTAACTTGAAAAGTAAGTGCATCAAATGATCTTTAAATACAGTCTTGGAGGGAGAGATATTTAAATATGAAAAAATGCAGTCTTAATTAAAATCTTTACAGAAGGAATGGGTAATAGCAATATAGAAGAGTTCAAGTAGAAACAGACTTCCTGCATTGCCAAATGTTGTGTTTCACAGTCTACTACCTGTTGGAGAAGGTCTTCTTGTTCAGATGTTATCTCTATTCTCATATTCCTTTGCAGGTTTGATTTCTCCTCCAGTCCTTTCATTCCCGTCAGCAAGACCTAGAGTCTGGATCCAAAATCGCCTGCCCCAGATTGGAAACCTATTTAAGGCTGTTGCTTCATTGTGATTTCCACAGGCACTGACTGGCTGACTGCCAGCTCCTGTTCTGATCCCCTTCCACGGGAGGTGCTGGGAGCCTTCAAACAGATGCTGAGCTCCCTGACCTCCCTGAAGGAGCACCTTCCCCATGCCAGGCTTGGTGTCCCTGAGGAGCACTGTGCCAGCACCTCAAGGGTTTGTTCCCATTGTTGCCCATGGGAATAGGCCCTGCCTTCAAAGGCAGAAGCTCCATCTGAAGAGCCCAAGGGAAAGCATGAAATCCAAGCACTGACTGAGGCCCTGGCTCATTCACAGCTCTGCTGAGGGTCTAAGGAAAGCCGGGCACACCCTCCTGCGGGAAGGAAACGCCAACCTCATGCTGCTTGGCCACGAGGAAAGCAGAGGGACACGGC
>NW_010315005.1:0-1652 GCF_000700745.2 Antrostomus carolinensis | reverse complement strand
TTTGGTTTGCATTCTGGATCAACCTTTTTTTCTGTCTACATACTAGTGGAAAAACTTTTTTTTGCCTCAACTTTCCAATCATTTCCCTGTGTTGTAAGAGCAGAATCTTTTTCCATACTAGCTGGCACATCAGTGATGAAAAACACACTGTCCTAATATCCTGTCCCAGCTCTGCAGAAGCTTGGTTGAAACCTATTTACTGCTAGGATGTGCATATTAATGTCTTGTCTCATTTGCCTCAACAAACAGAAAGGAGGCTATTTTAAGTTGTGAGAAGATACACAAACTAACTGAAAATCCAATCTTCATTTTCTAGAGAAGCCATCTGGTTCATGTTCTTTCTTTTGTATTTATTTTAAAGCATCTTTGGGGTACTCTTATAGACAGCACACCCCCATGTATCAAAGGAGGGTCATAGAATCATGGAATGGTTTGGTTTGGAAGGGACCTTAAAGCTCATCCAGTTCCAACCCCCCTGCCATCAGCAGGGACACCTTCCACTAGACCAGGTTGCTCAAAGCCTCATCCAACCTGGCCTTCAACACTTCCAGGGAGGAGCAGCCACAGCTTCTCTGGGCAACCTGGGCCAGTGTCTGACCACCCTCACAGGGAAGAATTTCTTCCTAATGAAAGGTCATTAAAGGATGGTTGCCCTATGCCATGGGTGCCTGCAGCAAGTCATTGCACCAAAGCCAACGGAGCCGGCAGCCGCACGCTCAAGATCCCATTTGCAGCTCGTAAGTGAGCCGGGACCCTGATCACTGATAATGATATAATGAATACCAAATTAAAACCTAAAACTATGCTACCACAGGCTATCAACCTCCCCTGAAAGCTGAGCTGCATCAGGCCCTGCGGTTCCTGAATAGGAGATTTCAACTAATATGCTGCAGGTAATTCAATCCGTGCCGCTCTGCTCTTTCAAGCCGCACTCAGCCAGGGCTGCATTACGATATTAAATCCATGGTGACTTCAGAAGTGTAGGCTTTGGCTCATCGTCCTTCAGCTGAGACACAAAATCAGGTTGAATAGACCTGGAATGACCTAGCTGAAATATCTTGGCTGAGCTTCAACTGAGAAATCACATTTCGTCCAAAGAAAACTGCACTATGGTTTCATCTGGGTAAGGTTTTCGCCTTCAGTGCTGACCCTTCCCAACACTGCCCTTTGGTTTGAGCAGTAAGAAATCATTGGGGAACAGCAGATCAATAGAAATGTCAATGACAACAAACTATCAGATCGATATAGTCCTCTTTTTTTTCTGCAGTGCTGCTGGTTTCAGAGCAGACATGAGATGCTCTCCTTTTTTTTTTCTTGGTTTCAGTTCATACGATATTCACAAACCTTTCCTTTCCTGCAAGGCCTGCTCCTGGGACGACAGCGGTTATTCTGGACACGCAAAAAGCTACACTTGTGTGAAAAACAAACAGCAGACAATAAACCCTCTTATTTGCATGCAAAGCAAACGCACAGGCACAAACAGCAACCTCTCTTCAAACCTTGGGATGGGCAAAGCCCCCTCCGTTATTAATAGCATGATGGATAAACCAAGCAGACAGTTAAAATGCTCAGGAAGCATTCAGATATTTCCCCCCAATAAAAAGGTGTTTGTTTGGTTGGGTTTTAAATATAAATATAAATATAAATGTAAA
>NW_010315004.1:0-2043 GCF_000700745.2 Antrostomus carolinensis | reverse complement strand
CCCCCCCCGCCCCCTGGAGCTGCTGGGCTTTGTACTGAGGCCAAGCAGAGGCACAGACCCAGATCTGTTGGGTTGGGACGGTGCATGAGGCACCTTGGAGGAGATCCTGCATCCCTGAGTGTCCCTGAGCATCCCTGAGCATCCCTGAGCACCCCTGAGTGTCCCTGAGCATCCCTGAGCGTCCCTGATGATCCCTGAGCATCCCTGAGTGTCCCCAGAGCTTTCCCCATGCAGACTCACGTGTAGAGCGGCTGTAGCTGTAGGTGTGATGTCTTCTGTGGCGCCTGGTAACCGTAGGAGTCAAACCCACCGATGAAGTCAACTGAGGAGAGCAGGGAGAGCAGCGAGGTGAGCTGGGGAGGGCAGCGGGGCAATTTCCCCGTGTCCCTCCACCCTGATGGCACCCACAGGTCAGGCAGCATCCCCGGGAAGCGCAGCATCCCAAATCCCAGCAGCATCCCAGGGAGATGAAACATCCTGGTGTGCAGTAGCATCCTGGGTCACCACAACATCCCGGGTCACCACAGAATCCCAGGTCACCACAACATCCCAGGTCACCACAGCATCATGGGTCACTGCAGCATCGTGGATCACTGCAGCATCCCGGGTCACCACAGCATCATGGGTCACCACAACATCCCGGGTCACCCAACATCCCGGGTCACCACAGCATCCTGGGTCACCAGAGCATTCTGGGTCACCAGAGCATCCTGAGTCACCACAACATCCCAGGTCACCAAAGCATCCAGAGCTGCACAGCATCCAGGGAGGTGGATTGAGAACTGGTTGACTGGCTCAGGGGGCTGCGACCAGCAGCGCAGGGTCTAGTTGGAAGCTTGTGGTCAGTACTGGGTCCAGTCTTGTTCACCAATGAGCTGGATGAAGGGCCAGGGCTGCTCTCAACCAGTTTGCTGATGATACAAAACTGGGAGGAGTGGCTGATACCCCGGCAGGATGTGCAGCTGTTCAGCGAGAACTGGCCAGGCTGGAGAGCTGGGTGGGAAGGAACCTGGTGAAGTTCAACAGAGGCAAGTGTAGGGTCCTGTAGCTGGGGGGGGGTCAACCCCAGGCACCAGGAGAGGCTGGGGGTGACCTGCTGGAAAGCAGCTCTGCAGTGAAGGACCTGGGAGTGCTGGTGAGCAGCGGGTCAACCATGAGCCAACAATGGGCCCTCGTGGCCAAGGCAGCCAATGGTTTCCTGGGGTCATCCAGAAGAGTGTGGCCAGCAGGTTGAGGGAAGTTCTCCCTCTCTGCTGTGCCCCAGTGAGGCCACATCTGGAGTCTGTGTCCAGCTCTGGGCTCCCCAGTTCAAGAAAGACCAGGAACTACTGGAGAGAGCCCAGCAGAGGGCTGGAAAAACTTCTTTCCTGTGAGGGTGCCAGAGCCCTGGGACAGGCTGCCCAGAGAGGGTGTGGAGTCTCCATCTCTGGAGATGTTCAAAACCCACCTGGACACTTTCCTGTGCAACCTGGTGAAGGGAACCTGCTCTGGCAGGTGGGTTGGACTGAGTGATCTCCTGAGGTCCTTTCCAACCCCCACCAGTCTCGGATTCTGTGATCCTGGGTCACTGCACCATCCTGGGGCGCCACAACATCCCAGGGAAATGCAGCATCTCAGCTCACAGCAGCATCCCAGGAAAGTGTCAGTGAGAACTGGAGGACAGGAGCTGGAGTGACTTGCAGAGATCCCTTGGGCTTTCTTCTCCTCACCACAACAGCCCTTGCAGAGTTGGACAAAGTGGGTAAAATTACCCTGTCATTGTCTCCAGAGTGGGCATTTAAGGAGAATTAAGGGGAAATTACCTCTCATTTAACCAGTGTCATTTCAGGGAATTGCAGACACAATATATCAGTTTTCACAGCTGTGATTTCCATCCCAGCAGCTCATCCCCCTCCAGCCAGCAGAGCCCATGACCCACCCAATGAGTCCCTGGGCACTCACTGGAGTAATCATAGAATTGTTTAGATTGGAAAAGACCTTTAAGGTCTTTGAGTCCAACTCTGAACCCAGCTCTGCCAAGTCCACCACTAACCCATGTCCCTC
>NW_010315003.1:4058-4355 GCF_000700745.2 Antrostomus carolinensis | reverse complement strand
AGTTTTACCAAAGCACCGTCCATTTTAAAAATTAATTAATTGATTTTTAATTTAATTTTTTCTTTTTTTCCCCTTTCCTTTGAGCACTTTAACGTTGAGCCCGGCGGTTCTCCCGGTCCCCCCGGGATGGAGCCTGGCCTGACCCCACGTAGGGGCTGAGGAGGGAGCAAAGGCACAGGGGACTTTTGGGGGGTCACCTCCCTCCCCAGCCCATCGTGACTGGGGTTTGGGTGCTGCTGGGTGGGTGAATTTAGGGCTCCCGAGTTGCTGCCTGCGGTTGTCGGGGGTTTTTGCAGG
>NW_010315003.1:3101-4032 GCF_000700745.2 Antrostomus carolinensis | reverse complement strand
GGGGAAACTGAGGCACGGGGGAGGAGGGGGCTGGTGCTTTGCTCCAAAGGGACCCCGGAGCTGCAGCCCCCCACTCTTGGGTGATGCTTTGTGCATTCAGGTGGATTTTTACCCGATTCTTTGATTTATTTAACCTTAAAAAATGAAGCAGCTCACCTGCATGCAGTCCCCACGCTGGTGCATTGGGGTTGGTTTGGGTTTTTTTTCGGTAGTGGCCTCTCTCCAAAAATTATAAATAGTGGCACCCATCAGCAGAAAGGAAAATCATATGGAGCTGTGCGGGGCGGGGGGGGGATGGACCGGGAAGTACGGAGCAGCCGAGGGTCCCCACAGCCCCTGCAAGGGAGAGGAGATGGGGAGGGAAATGGGCTTATTGGAGGCAACTGGAGTGGGGAGAATCGTGAGCTGGGGTGGGGGGAGATGCTGATCTGGGCACCCCATGCTTCAGGGCAGAGCAAGGAAGTAATGGGGAAACTGAGGCATGGAGCTGGTGAGGGGCTCTGAGTCGTCTGCCAGAGGAACAGGCTTCTGCGACCCCCCTGTCTGGGTGACAGAGGGGGGGTTTGGGCTGTGCTGCTCCCCAGTCCTGGGGTGTGTGTCCTTCTTGGGTGGCCATCATGAGCCGCAGCAGCGTGTGATGGGCTGGAGGGACAGTGGGGACCCGGCTGTGGGGCTGGGAGGGGACTTTGTGGGGAGACTCCCCCTCCCCAGCAAACCCTTTCCCTTCTGTGAGCTTCCTTCCCTGCAGGATGGCATTTGCAAAGGGCAGGATGGAGCCTGCTCCTGGTGTAGATCTGGAGCATGTTTACTCCAGCGTTCCTCCTGGTAGGTGCAGAGCAAGCTGAGCTGGAGGGACCGGGTTTGGCTGGAGCTCAGGGGTCTGTTTCCATCTCCCCAGGTCCATCACCCTCGCCCCCGGCTGGCTTTTCTC
>NW_010315003.1:0-3009 GCF_000700745.2 Antrostomus carolinensis | reverse complement strand
TGTGGGGCTTGGGGCCGCGTGGCAGGCAGGGCTGGTAAAAAAATATTTAAGCAGCTACATGTGCACTGGGGTCACCAGAGACCCCAAAACCGGTCACAGGAAACGACCGTGTCTGTGTCGGTATTTGGAAGATGGGTGGTTTTCTTCCTGCTGCTTTGCAAAGAAGGGGTGTAGCGTGATCCCTTCCACAAGTGGGGAAACTGAGGCACAGCGTGCCTGTGACCTCGGTGAGCAGGTGGCTGCGGTGGGACAGAAGGTGGGTGCTGTGGTTGCTGCCTCCCCACCGGCTCGGGATGCTCTTTGCTCCTTCCTGGAACGTGCAAACTTTGGCGATTCATGAAGATTTCGGAGCGAGGAAGCTGTCGGTGTGTGTCTGCCTTGTGCTGGTCACGGAGTTTGCTGGGGTGGTGGTGGTGGTGGAGGTGGTGGGGGAGGGTGTTTGCTGACCCTCAAACCGAGTGGTCCCTTGTGTTTTTGTGGTGTCAGCCGGCTGTGACAGGGACCTGCGGGGTGTCACCAGTGTGATTTCCTGGTCCCACCTTTCCTCTCTAGGCTCTTTGTGATAAAACATGGAGCCTTTCTCCCTCCTGAAAGCCTCCGGCTGCTCGCTAGGCCATGGAGCAACAGCTTTTGCAGCCTCACCTTCCTCCTCCTTATCCTCCTCCTCTTGCCTTCCCCTCCTAGGACAGGGTGCAGCTCTGCTCCTCTATTGCACCCCTGCACCTCAAAACTTCAGCAAGAAGTTGTTCTCCAGGCGTACCCCAGCCTGGATCCTTGCCTGTGCTCCCAGACTGTTTTCCAACAGCAGGGACACGCGTCGGGGACACACGCTCCCGCGGTGCTGCTCCCGTGGTGGCACTCCCATGGTGACACTCCTGCCAGGATTATGCGGAAGCTGTTTGCACTCGGGTTTGATGGAGTTTGCAGCAATTAAGCAAATAAAATATTTGGCTTTGGAGCTTCCACTTAGGTGGTTGGTGCTGCTGGGGAGCCCCAGGCTGGGGTTGGTGGCATTTCTGGTGGCACTAGAATTGGTTTAGGGGGGTGGTTGCTGGTTGTGCTGGATGAACTGAAGGTTGGTGGGGGTTGATGGCATCTCTGGTGGCACTAGGACTGGTTTGGAGGGGGTAGTTGCTGGTTTTGCTGGATGAACGGGAGGTTGGTGCTGCTGGGGAGCCCCAGGCTGGGGTTGGTGGCATTTCTGGTGGCACTAGGACTGGTTTAGGGGGGTGGTTGCTGGATGAGTCCCTTTCTGGGTGCTAGGCAGGAGGACTGGAGGCACCCAAGTGTCCTGTCACCCCCTGGACAGCCCTTGCAGGCTGGCAGGAGGTGGCACAGTGACCCTGACCCTGCAGTGACTGTGTTGTCTCAGCTGAGTGAATGGGAACCGCCGAGCAGCTGCTGTCCCCAGGGCTGGGATTGGGGTCAGGGAGCAGAACAAACCCCCTGGCATCCCCCTTCCCCAGCCGTAAACCGCAGCATCTTCATCACGGGGGGATGCTCCACAAAAACCCCACTCACACTTACACCCAAGTGTGCCCAGGGCAGAGGTTTCCTGCTCCCAAACCCTGGGCTCTCCTCTATCCAGTGGATCATGGTGGATCTTCACCATCCATGGGGATGAAGCGGAATTGAAGGATGCTCTGAGTGATGCTCCTGGATGGATCCATCCCTCTGGCTCTGTATCCACAGGGTGGCAATGCCTGTTTTCTTCCCCCTTCCAAGACTTGCAGTTTTATTTGCTTAAATTTTTTTTCCCTTCTTTTCCTGGCTCCAAAACTCCTGTTTCATATTTTTTTTTTTTCTCCTGGTGCTTGGGCCAGCCCTGGTCTCGGGGATCTTGGTGAGTCACCTCTTGGTCCAAATTGCACATTTTTCCCATTGTTATCCAAACTGAGACAAACCAGCTCCACTCCGGCTTCCCTGGGAGCTTTCCAGGAGCAAAGCCCAGCAGGATCAGGATCCCTGGGGAAGCAGAGATGTCTCCTGGAAGACAAAAGCAGACGCTGTGGTGGCTTTGACCCCTGCCCTGGCAGTGACAACCTCCCCGCTGCCTGTTGATGTTGATTTTCCCCTTGACTGCATCCGGGATGGGAGATTTTCCATCGCACTCATCCCATCACCCCATCCTTGCTCTGCAGAGTGGCTCAGAGCCTTGAGCACTCAAAACACCCCAAAAAAATCCTCTCCTGGCTGCAACCCCCCCAGGGATTTGCTGGTTTTGCATCTGGCAGGTGTGGAAGGGTTAAGGACGAGGGGCTGGTGATAAGTCCTGCTGCCTGCTAGGAGCTGGGAGGTGGCACCAGCTCTGGAGAACCTTCTTGCCCCAGCCCTGCCATCTGCCTGCTTAAACTTCCATAAATAAGCTTTTTAATAATCTATTAACACGCACTATAATTGTCTTATTAGACATGTCTGGGAACCTTTCGTTACCGCGTGATTAAATGTCAAGATTCCCAAACCTCCTCTTCTCCCTGACGGCAGCTTGGGATTTGCTCTGCAGCTTTCCTTGGATCCTGCTCACCCATTCCACACTGGAGATCTCCCCCCTTGTACTTGGGGAAACTGAGGCTTTTCCCCTCTGGCCAAAGAGGATTCCCAGTAATTAATCCCCTGGAGCTAATTGCTTTCTCCTTGGCAGCCTTAAAATAATGAAATCCTGGAGATGGAGCTTTTGGTTTCTGCTGCAGATGGCCTGGCAGAAGCTGCTGTGGGTGGGTGATGGGATGGTGGTGGGATGGGATGGGGTGAAGGGGGTGATGGGGATGATGGGGTGGGTGGGATGGGGGTGCCTGCCTGGGGTTTCCCAGCTGGAGGGATCCTGGGGACTTGGGACCTGCTGTTCCTCACCTGGTGAAGGGTGTCTGTGAGGAGGAGGAAGGTGGCTGTGGAGCTGGTGGGTGCTGGAGGGACTTCCCTGGGTGTTCCCTTGACTGTTTCCTTTCCCGATGCTGCTGGGAGCAGCTTCTACACCCTCTGCCTGGACTGAAATCCCAACTCCAGCTCTGC
>NW_010315002.1:0-969 GCF_000700745.2 Antrostomus carolinensis | reverse complement strand
GGAGCTCACCAGCTCGGCCGACTACGATTACCCACTGGTGACCAACGCGACGGGGAACCAGGAGGTCTCCTCCAGGTGGGAGATCTTCTTCACCACCATCTTCATCCCCATCTTCTACTCTTTCATCTTCCTCCTTGGCCTTGTGGGCAACTTCTTTGTCATCGTGCTGATGGCCAAGAAGAGCGGGGGCAAGAGGATGGTGGACACCTTCGTGCTGAACCTGGCGGTGGCCGATGTCATCTTCGTCTGCAGTTTGCCCCTGTGGGTGGTGGCCGGGGCGCGGGGGAACCGCTGGCTGCTGGGCGAAGGGCTCTGCAAGGGGAGCAGCTACGTCATCGCCGTCAACCGCTGCTCCAGCATCCTCTTCCTCACTGCCCTCAGCGTGGAGCGCTACCTGGTCATCAGGAAGGTGCTGGACACCAAGACGATGGGTTCCCGGAGACACATCCACGTCACCTGTGGCATCATCTGGGCAGTGTCCCTCCTCCTGGGTGCCCCGTCCCTGGTGTACCGCCGGCTGGATGGGGACGATTGCTGGGATGAAGATGGAGAGGACTTCAGCTTGGCCATGGTCTTCCTCACCTTCCTCCTACCCTTGGGGGTCATCTCCTTCTGCTACTGCTCCATCTACTGTCGTCTCCAGCGCCACGTCCGGCTGGGCAGGGGTGTCCGACGTTCCCACCGCGCCATCGTCACCATCGTCACAGCCTTCCTCTGCTCCTGGTTACCCCTCAACACCTGCAAGCTGCTGCTCTTCTTCCTCGCCAAGGGGACGCTGGTCCTGTCCCAAGGGCAGGAGGTGGCCCTGAGGTGGGTGGTGGCCGCCAGCACCTGCCTGGCCTTTGTTAACAGCTGTGTCAACCCCCTTGTCTACGCTCTGATGGACGGACGCTGCCGTCCCCGATGTCCCTTTGGTCCCCGCGCACTGGGGACAGGTCCCGGTGTGGTCACCTCCTCCTCCACCACCGA
>NW_010315001.1:0-2245 GCF_000700745.2 Antrostomus carolinensis | reverse complement strand
GTGTCCATCCCAGAGCCTGGAGCCACCCCAAGAGGGATTTGGGGGTTTCAAACAGCCACTCCTCCACGTGAAGCACCAACCACTGCGCCGCGGGCACCTGTACGGTGCAGGGCAGTGCCAGGAAGGCCCAGCAGTGCTGGAAACACCTGGCAGCACCAGATCAACAGCCCCGAGTGGCCTGTGATCCACCAGACACACCAACAGTGTCCCCCTGTGCCAAGAGGGCAGCGCTGGAAGGGACAGGGCAAGTTTTGCAGCCTGTGGCTCCTGCCCAGCGCGGCAAAACCACCCTCGACAGCCTAATTAATTAATCCCTCATTCCCAGCCCAGCAGAGGAAGCTGCCAGCTGGACACATGTGGTGTGTTTGATCTTCTCAAAGCGGGGTCAGCGGCCACCAAAGAGCCACAAGGATCAAACTGTCGGCGTTGCCGGATCCCCTGGCCGGCGTTCAGGCTTACGGTGGGCGAGCGGAGCTGGCACGGCACAACCAGAGCTGGGCACCCGCTTCTCTTACCTGTCCTTGTACTTGATGACAGCATCCACGATCTTCTTCATTTTTTTGGTGAGGTTAGGAGGATTTGGGGAGAGTTTCTCTGCCGGTGGCCTGCCACGCTTCTTCTGTTTCTTACTCTCATCATCCTTGTCCCGGCTGCGGGTGCTGGTGGTGGGAGTGACCGAGCTGACATCCGTGTCCCGTTTGCGCTTACGGGAGGATTTCTTTTGACGTACCTCCTCCTCAATCTCCTCCAGCGTCCCTTCCTCGATCGCCTGCCCAGGGGAATGACACAGGATCTGCTAGCACGGAGGTTCCCAGTTGTGGCAAGAGAGGGGGGGGTTTTTTTTACCGGTGATGACCCCTACCAGGACACACCAGCTCTGCCCACGCAACCACAACCTGCTTAACCCCTCTCTGCTGCTCTGGGACACACAACTGAGGGGCTGTGGGGATGGTGGAGCAGCTTCCCCTGTGCTGTGAGCCCATGGTAATGCCACGTTTCCAAACTCCAATGGGTTGGGGACACAATCTGGGGCTGGGTTCCTGGAGCAGAAGCTCTGTGGGGCCCCACTTGAAAGTTCAGCCATGGGGACAACTCTGGGGTGACCATAAAGGTCCCTCAGGGAACTGGTAATTGTGAGACCAGGAGAAACGAGGTGATGGAGGGAGTGGGCGTGGGAGCAGCTCCCATCTCATTACCATCCTATTTCCCTCCTCCAGCTCGCAGCCACGCTCATCAGTAGCCAACGTGGACGTTCAGAGCCCACCCGGTCTCATTAAGAGCAGCTTTGGCTACACCATGGCTCAGTGGTGGGACACCCACGGGGTTGGGCAGCTCAGGGCTAGGTTTTTTGGTCAAATTGAAGCCATTTTGAGGATCTTTGGGGAGCGGGGTGGTTGTAAGCACACGGTGGAAGGCGGCTGCAGCCCCAGGGTGTTTGCTTTGGGAGGGACCCGAGCGCTGAAGCTGAAGTTTGAGATTGGAGAACGATGCGGTACCATGTATACCTTGAGCCACTGCTTTTCCGTCAGCGAGTCGCTGTAATCCACCTCCTTCCGGTGCCGTGAGCCTCGTCCAAACATCTTTTCCTCCTCTTCCTCACAAGTCAACCTTTCCACCTCAGCATCATCCTTGATGATCCAAGATGGCAGCTCATCCTCCTCCATCAGGCGCGGTTTGCGCTTGGGGTTTCGCGCTTCCTCTCGCCTGCGGTCCAGGTCCATGCGCTGGAAGAAGAGGGGTTTTGCTGTGGGGCTGATGGTAAAACCGTGGTGAAGGGTGGCTGCTACATCCCTAACACCTCAGGGTGTCCTCAGGTTGCTGGCACGGCCTCGAGATGGCTGTAGGATGGGGTAAATCTCGGCTGGGGGATATCTGAGCTGACACCAGGGATGGTGCATGATCCTCTCTGACCACCCAGCATGAACGGCTGGAGGAACCACGCCAGGAGCTGGAGGTGTTTTGGGAACTGCTGGTTCCTCACAGCTCAGTAGAGGCTGCGTGAAATAAACCCCACGAACGGGGAGAAGCGTGGCACGGTCACCAGAGCAGCAGCGGTGGTGGGAGGTTGGATCACCTTAAGCTGGTGGCTTTGCCGGGGTTGGGGAGCTCTCCTCTCTCCACCAGCCTTCATCTGCTGCTACCAAAGTTCTAGGAGGGTTGTGTGCCAGCATGTCAGGCACAGAAATTAAACGTGCACAGTTTGGGGCAGACACCTGGTGAGACACCCGGCCTCACACAACCACCC
>NW_010315000.1:664-2656 GCF_000700745.2 Antrostomus carolinensis | reverse complement strand
CTAACGGTCCTCCAACAATAGTTGCCCCACCATAAGGGTCCCAGTATTTGCATTTCCAAGCTCCCGCACAGGGTTCCCATCTACATTTACATCTGCAAGCTGCTTGGTTGGATTTGGAGCAGAACACACTAAAAGGCTTTGAGTTCCAATCCGGTGTTGCCATTCCCACTGATAATCAGAAACAACATGTCTTCTACTTGTGGAATTTTTGTGGGGACAGCTCAAAAACAGGTGGTCAAAAAAACCCCTTGTCCCTCCCCATTGCTTTACAGGCTTCCAAATATTTTTGGTAAGTGCGGTAAGAACACCTTAGGCAGCTACCATTAGTGAGCCGAACAGGTATTTGATTGCATTTGCCTTGATATTTGGAACAATTGTAAGGAGGGCAAGTGGGGGTCCAAACCCAACTGTTTAAACCCAGAGGGAAAGTCAATTGACAAATGCCTTTTCCTACATAGACACACCCTGTCCTGTTTAGGCAATAAGTGCCTGTTGGAGAAGAATGAAGTGGCCGTGAACTTCCTTCTTTGGCCCCAAATCCCATCCCACTGTGGCCCTCACATTGACCCACCATTTAGGTTCAGCTGGGCTAGCCAACCATGGCCACTCTTCAGATCCTCCTGGCCCTCCACAGAGCCAGCAATTGCTAAGGTTAAAAACTTCTGCTACTTCTTCTCCTAAGGCTGCAAATTGATTCTCCCACTCCTGGCCTAAACTCAGCTGACCATATCAATGTAGAGTTATTAAGGAGAATGGTTTAATAGTGTGATCTAATTAGCTAGTCTAATTTTCCCGTTGTCTTCTGCACCACCTGTGGCAATTGAAGACACAGAAACCACTTAACGTAACAAAATGGCCACAAGTATTAGCCCCCAAGTGAGTGGAGATTCTAGAGGAGGGATGCCTATACAGGCTATTTCAGCAGACGGTCTGAAGGTAGGACTGTGGGGCTTCTTCCGATGTCGAAGCACTGGCTCTTCTGCTCCGGCCCACTCCTGCAGAGTGTCAGTCACGGCCTCCCGGCCTTCTCCTCCAGCTGAGATGTGCAAATCTCCGAGGCTTCAGAGACCTTGACCCAAGTGTGACAGGTTCACCTGTGTTCAGCTTGCTTGACGGCTGTTTCTGTCGTCAGTGACACTTGGAATGGGCCACGCCATTTCACCACCACTGGCGCTTCTTTCTACTCCTTAACTAGGACTCAGTCTCCTGCTTGGATGTTACAAGCAGCAAAGTCCAAAGGCGGGGCTTGTGCCAGCTGAGCTTCCTGTTGAAGGGGTTTCACAAGAAGCAGTATCCTGGCCACAGATGGTTTTAAATATACATCACTTGCCTCTCCCCCCCTCACTAGGCTGAGACTTACCAGGGTAATTGCAAATGACGATTGAATGGGAGATAACTGAATCTCTCTTCTGGGTTGGGCCCTCATTCTCACCAAAGCCAATGTCCAAAGCACTACCCATGGCATCTTGGTTTCTATTACCAGCTTCAAAAGGTGCTTATTTCTCTCTTCATTGTTTTCTACCCGAGCCGAGCTCTGGGCGTGCCAGGGCCTATGGAGGTTCCATTGTGCTCCTAAAGAAGCCAAAACTCCTTGAAGGATCTTTCCTGCAAAATGAGTTCCCCTATCTGAATCTATTGCTTCTACAATGCTGTATCTTGGAATGATTTGTTCCAAAAATGCCTTAAGAACTGATCCTGTCGTTGCTGATGCAGTTGCAAATACTTCTGGCCACCTTGCTAGCTGACATACGATTACCAGAAGATATTAAGCCTTCCCACTTGGGGCATCTCAGGAAAATCCACCTGGCATCTTTGGAAGGGTCACGCAGCCCAAGGCCTCCCTCCCCTGGCAAGTTACTTTGTAACTTGGCTGTTTGCTTTAGCGCAGATCAAGCAAC
This sequence comes from Antrostomus carolinensis, assembly GCF_000700745.2. Taxonomy (NCBI): domain Eukaryota; kingdom Metazoa; phylum Chordata; class Aves; order Caprimulgiformes; family Caprimulgidae; genus Antrostomus; species Antrostomus carolinensis. Next base: position 758 of record NW_010315000.1, on the reverse strand, counting down.
CTTCAACAGCTCCTTTTGCCAGTCTAAAAAGCCCCACAGCAACATACATCATGAGGAAGGCTTCTGCCAATCCTCAGGAAGTGCAAGGACGCTC
>NW_010315000.1:0-632 GCF_000700745.2 Antrostomus carolinensis | reverse complement strand
TCTTCACGGAGTTGTTTTAATATTGGTAGGGCCAAAGGTTCTGGTGTCTGTTGTTTGCCATCCCTTGTAAACCAATTCTTGCCTTTTTTCTCTGCCACACGACTTTTAACTGTATCTCAAACTGCTCTGGTAGAAAAGACGGCTTCCTGGGCAGTGATGGAGTCACTGGGAGCAAAGGGGGCATCTTGGAGAGTTCTGGCAGAAGTGTTGCTTTCTGAGTTTCTTCATCCACCAAAAAGGAGACAGAGGAGTCCTGTAACATTCTTCAACTCCAGGGAGAGGCCATGGGGCTTTTGCCATGGAGTCTCTCAAATGATTGCGGGATGCAGCCCCCTTTTGATGCTAAGTTCCTGGCAACAGCACCCTCTGAGGTACTCGGGAATTACAGACTTCCAGAACTGCCTACTCTATGCCCCCCTCTCATATGCACCCCCCTTTTGGGATGGAAAAGGAAGAAATCCAAACTATTCCTAACGCTATGAAGTCTTTGCTGCCTTGCTCTTGGTTCAGGAATTTAGCAGGGCCTTGACTGAGCAACAGTCTCTGTTGATTGAGTAACAGTTTCTAGAACTAATACTTTCTTCTGTTACTTCCCTCCCTGTAAATTCCTAGCCTTGTCTAAGGACGGATTC
>NW_010314999.1:9007-10269 GCF_000700745.2 Antrostomus carolinensis | reverse complement strand
TATGTTTGGGATTGCCCCAACCCAGGTGCAAAGATAAAGAAATGATGTTTCTGGAGATGTAGTTCATCTGCTTTTGGGGGTGAGTCCATCAAGAATGGGTTTGAAATCACCTCCTCAGTGACAGCACACAGAGGGATGTTGTGCTGGTGTGTGGCTAAAGGAACCAGACATCCCAACTTGTAATTTCTTACAGTTTCCTTTGGGGTTCTGGAAGGGGACAGAGCTGGAGGGTTGTTGGGAATAAAGAGCATCAGCTTCCTGGAGGGTTGGTGAGTGAAGATTTAAAGTGTCTGGGGGCACAGTGGAAAGAAAATCTGGGGAGGTTTGAGATTGTTGGGGGGAAAAAGTGCCAAGAAGCCTCATTTTACTGCCATGGTCAGTGTTGGGTTAATTATTGAACTTGATGATCTTCAAGGTCTTTTCCAAGTGAGGCCATTCTGGGATTCTGTGATCCAGTATTTAGGGATGTCATGAGTACACAGTGTGGATCTGGGCTTCCCCCTGGTCCCACAGAGTTTCTCTGAGCCTGTGTCCTCCTCAGGTGTGAGGCATGGGCAATAAAATACAGACTTTCTGTAAAATCAACCTTTATTATCCTGTTTGATTAAAGGGCTCTCCTGGCTTTTAAAAATTGCTCTTTTCCAGTGGAAAGGGTTGATTTACTCAAGTTTTTTGATTTTTTTTATTTTTTTTTTTAATTTTTTGTGTTTGTGTGTATGTGTGCATATGGGTTTTATTTTTCCTTCTAATGTTTCCCTGTAGAAATCATCTGCAGGACAGATGGCTTGCTAAGCTTCTGGGACTGTCTCCCACAAACACCTGTCTAAGGCAGCTGGGAAATCAAGGAGGAATTCTCCTCTTTTAATACCCTTAAAGAAAAACAGCACCCGATCCCACTATGTCTTATTTCCTTCTCTCTCCATCCTCCCAGCTCCCTGGGAAACTCAACTGCTCAGTGGTGGCCATCGGGGTGAAGGGGAGGGGCTGGGTGGTGGCTGTGGGCTGAGGATGGGACATGGATGCCTGAGCCATGGGGGAGAGCATGAGGAGCTTTGGGGCGATGGATTTCTGTGGTTGACTGGGCTGAGAGCCCCAGCGATGGGGAGGAGGGAGATGGACCCAGTGGTGAAACCCTGGCCCAGGTTGCCCAGAGAGGTGGTAGAAGTCCCATCCCTGGAGATATTCAAGGTCAGGTTGGACGGGGCTCTGAGTAACCTGATCTGGTTGAAGATGTCCCTGCTCACTGCAGGGGGGTTGGACTA
>NW_010314999.1:0-8801 GCF_000700745.2 Antrostomus carolinensis | reverse complement strand
AAAACTTCTTCACCAGAAGGGTAGTCAAGCATTGGAACAGGCTGCCCAGAGAGGTGGTGGAGTCACCTTCCCTGGTGGGATTTAAAAGTCGGGCAGACAAGGTGCTGAGGAACATGTGTTAGAGGTGGAATTGGTAGTGTTCGGTTTATGATTGGACTTGATGATCTTAAAGGTCTTTTCCAACCACTACGGTTCTGTGATTCTGTGTGACTTGTGTGTAAATAATACAGATGGGAGTTGTTGAAGCATCAGGTGGTACCTTATGTCCTTTGTATCTGCAACCAAGATGCTCCTCAGCTGCAAGGGATGGGCTGCTTGAGATAGCCCGATAGCATGGCCGAGCTCATACTTGGGGAACTGTGTGTGTGTGCATGTGTGTGATGGATGAAACGTGACATCTCTTTGTCCCCTGTGTTGGGAGCCCCCCAAGCCACGCGCTGTGGGGCATCTTTGTGTGTACTGGTCAGGGCTGCGGCCAAGCTGGGAATGAACCTCTAGCAAGAGGTGTTTTGTGCTGGTGTTGCACAGAACCTTCTGGACTGAAAGGGCTGGTGTTTTTGTGGGAAGGGAGACCCATGTACCTGGGCAGAAATCTGAAATATCCCTGTTGCTTAAGAGTCCAGACGGCGCCAGACTGAGCAGGAGCAACAGCCCCGTTCTGCTGCCGTGGTGGCTGAGTGCTAATTGTTTTCACTGCCTGAGCAATAGGTTATTTTTGGCTTGATCAAATTTCATTTCCTGCACATCTCTGAAACTTCCTGACCTGCAGAAACTGCTTTGGGAGAGTTTCTCTTCTCTAGGATGGAGAACTTACACCTCCTCATCCAGGCCATGGGTGACAGTATATTCCTCCCAGTAATAAAAACCCCAACAAACGCAAAACAACAAATTATTCTGTTGTTGTTTTAAGATGTGTTGGTAACTCAGAGTGTGCAAAGCCATTGTTTCATGGAAAAAATCCCCTGAGACTGAGGGAGAGTGGTGTGCAGCCACAGCTGGCCAGTGGCCAACAGCTCCTGAACGTCTTTATTTCTGTTCTGGATTGAAATCTAGGCAGGGATCTGGTTTGGTCACTGTGGGTTTGAAGTTCAGTGTGGAGATAGCTGCACCTCGGTAGAGACGTGGGGAGTTCTGTTTTGGGGTCTGCTCTACCATGGGTTTCCTGGGGAAACTTGGATTAGGCTGTTTGGATAGGATCTACAAAGATGCTTTGTGGCTCTCAGGTGTGTTGAAGTGTCTGAGATTGTTTGTTTACCAAGAGATTTCCTGCATGTAAAAGTGAAGCAGGCTGAGCCTTCATAAGTGGGTGGAAAAAAGGAGTCTTAGATCCCACTCGATTAGGCAACAGCCTAATGTTTGCAAGAGCCAAGGTACTTGGTGCACCTGTGGGTCCTGTCCTTCATCTCCTTGTGTGTCCAAGTCATAGAATCATGGAATGCTCTGGGTTGGAAGGGACCTTAAAGCTCATCCAGTTCCAACCCCCCTGCCATCAGCAGGGACACCTTCCACTAGACCAGGTTGCTCAAAGCCTCAGCCAACCTAGTCCTGAAGAATCATCTGTCCTGAAGATGCAAGGCTGTAGTAAGGTGAGATTGCTCACCACCCGCTGATAGGGATCACAGAGGAGCGAAAAGGAACCCAGAACCCAAAACTGCAATCCCAGAAGAGTGAGCCTGAGTGATTCCTGAGAGAATCCCCAGCTTTCCAGTCAGCCCTGGTGAATACACTGCCCATGACGTGGTATGATCTGGAATATCTCACTGGCACAGCCAAATGCCAATTTGGGGTTTTGCTAATTACTACACTTTCCCCCCTCCCCAAGTCCTTTGCACTTGCAGACCAGCAAAACATGATGTCCTTGGACTTCCAGCAGCAGCTAAAAACATCAGTATGTTATCAACATTCTTCTCATAACAAACCCCACACTGAAACCAAAACACACCTATTCTAGCTACTGAGAAGAAAATTAACTCCATCCTAGCAAAACCAGGACACAACCCTGTCCCCAGGAGAGCCACGTCCTCACCGGTGGGCAGGACAGCACCCATCGGCCGCTCGGCAGCAGCTCGCTGAAGCTGTAGGCAATCAACTTCAGGTTGTGGTCTCGCAGCCCCCTCGATGGGTGCTGAGCTCTGGCTGCTGCAGCGTCGTTGCCTACATGGTTGAGTCTCCCCTCGCCCGTGCTGCAGAGCTCCTTGTCTCTCCAGGCGCCGGGAGGGAAGCAGAGATGCCGGGGGAAGAGCTGTGGAGGTGGGGAGAGAAGATTGAGCTATCATTAGCGTGGCACCGCTGAGGTTTTCTTTGCACCGTGAAGCAGTAGCTATCAAAATCGAGCACAGTGCACTGAACAGCTGAGTGAGGGAATGGAAAGGAGCCTGCAAGAAAATAATAAATAGGATTTTGGAAGGCAAAAAAAAAAAACCCCAAACCCAAACAAAACCAAGAACCTCTTTCAATTCTCCATCAGCACTGCCCATCGCTGAGAGCTGTGGCAGGGAGCAGGAATTGCCTGTTTCTGGTGATTGCTCATCGTGGCCCCTGGGATGCTCAGGAAAAGGATTAAGGAGAACAGAATCGAGGGAGAAGGAGGAGGTAGAGGTTCCCCTTTGAAAACGCACGGGCTGATAGAAAACATCCTCTGAATTGTCAGCGTGGCAGGATCCGTTAATGTAAGTATCATGTTTTTAAATCCTCGGCGTCTTCTAGCTGAATGTCCTGGAATTAGTGCTAATGCATTCGTTAGCTCGTTATTCATTAATATTCAGTATTCATTAGGCTGGCTCTTTCTCAGGCAGACAGGGGTAATGGGATGTGGGACTGGCTGTGGTTTGATCTACCAGAAAAGCCTTCAGTGATTGTTTTATTGGCACTTGGACCTGGCCTGCCTTGTGCCAGCTCTTGGCCAGTGGTTTGTCACAAATTACTGGAAATTCTTAATGAGAGAGCAGTGCTGATGGTGGTGTGGGTACAGTTCATAGGATCACAGACTGGTTTGGGTTGGAAGGGACCTTAAAGCTCATCCAGTTCCAACCCCCCTGCCAGCAGCAGGGACACCTTCCACTAGACCAGGTTGCTCAAAGCCTCATCCAACCTGGCCGAGAACACTTCCAGGGAGGAGCAGCCACAGCTTCTCTGGGCATCCTGGGCCACTGTCTCACCACCCTCACAGCAAAGAATTTCCTCCTCAGATCTCATCTCCATCTCCCCTCTTCCAGTTTCAAGCCATCACCCCTTGTTCTGTCACTCCCTGGCCCTTGTCACAAGTCCCTCCAAGGACTCCAAATTAACACCAAGTCCTGCCCTGAAAGCAGCTGGTGGGACAACTCATGAAGGCCAATTCTGACCTGCTGGGCCATGGTCAGAGCTGCAAAGCTGTGTCTGTGATCACAGAACCGTTCCTTGCTGTCTTCATCCGAGAGTCGGGGGTCCCTGTCAGCCCCCAGCACCCCCTTTGCTTCTTGCCCTCAGCGGAGATTCTCTAGATGTGAAGAGATGTCATCCCCAACCCCTTTTTTTCCCTCGTTTCTCTCTCTTCCCTCCTTCCTCTCGTTTCCTCCTTTCTTTTTTCTTTCTCCTTTTTTCTTTCTCCTTTTTTCTTTCTCCTTTTTTCTTTATCCTTCTTTCTTTCTCCTTCTTTCTTTCTCCTTTTTTATTTCTACTTCTTTCTTTCTCCTTCTTTCTTTCTCCTTCTTTCTTTCTCCTTCTTTCTTTCTCCTTCTTTCTTTCTCCTTCTTTCTTTCTCCTTCTTTCTTTCTCCTTCTTTCTTTCTCCTTCTTTCTTTCTCCTTCTTTCTTTCTCCTTCTTTCTTTCTCCTTCTTTCTTTCTCCTTCTTTCTTTCTCCTTCTTTCTTTCTCCTTCTTTCTTTCTCCTTCTTTCTTTCTCCTTCTTTCTTTCTCCTTCTTTCTTTCTCCTTCTTTCTTTCTCCTTCTTTCTTTCTCCTTCTTTCTTTCTCCTTCTTTCTTTCTCCTTCTTTGTCTTTTCTCAATTTTCTTTTTTTTTCCTTGCATTTAATCTTTTTTTTTTCTTTCTCTTTTCTCTTTTTTAAATTTTCTTTTGTTTTTTCCAAGTTTTTTTCTTTTTTTTTCCCTGTTTTCCTTTGTTTTCCCATCCCACCTTCCCTTCCCCTGCCACTTCTGTCCGTGAGCACAGCACAGGAGCTGTGGGCAGCCGCCTTTCCCCAGCAAGCATCCCAGAGGGACCCAGAGGAGCTGGCTGGTGCATCCAGCACACTCAGCACCCCAGATCCTGTGGAGACCAGGAACCCTCAGGTCTCTCATCCCTGGGGAGGCCTTTGGTGGCCCGAGGCCAGGAGGATGCTGCTGGCTTTTTGCCAGACTTTTCCCTTCATGGAAAGACTTTGCTTTGCTCCCCACCAAAGCGTGTGGGGCAGGGGTGTGAAGGTCCTCCTGGGAGCATGGCATACCTGGGGCACCATGAGTCACCCAGGGCTGTCCTCCCTGTGTCCCAGGAGCTGCGTTGGGCTGGGTGAGGGACGTGGGGTGGCCTCAGAGGGCTCCTGTGGCTGATTGTGGGAGCATTCAACAGAGGGATGTTACTTCAGGATTGGGCTGAGTAGCTTTGATCAGAAAATGCTGAGATAGATATACCACAGCAGGAGGTCTTCTCTGGTTCCAGTGGCAGTCCTGGTGGAAAAGCACTCAACAGCCAAGCTGCTGAGCCTGGGTCTGCCAGAAAGAACTGCAGAAATTGTAGGAAAAGAGCTTAAAAAGAGGCCAAGCTTTTCTTTTTGATGGCTTTCACTCTGTCTGTGGGGTGGATTTTGTGTGCAGACCATCTAGATTTGAGTACATACTAGTTACTGTGACAACTTGGGCCAGCAAACTCCAGACAAGCTAAAATCTTCCAAACTTTTCTCCTAGCAGTCACCTTTTGAGCTTCTTGCCTTGTGCTTGAGTGTAGGCATGAGTAGACTGTTTCCATCATCCTCCTGGGCGGTTGTTTTCTGTTGTCCCACTTCTGAAACATATGCCAAAAGAACCAGCAGCTCCTTTCATTACTCCCTGAAGACTCGTGAACTCTTTAGACACCAGCATAAGTTCTCTGTGGGAAGTCTTGGATGGGACATGGGACTGCTGGTGCTTGAGCCCCATGGATGGGTTGTGCCTGGTGCTCTGTGGGGATTTGGCTGTGGGTTTCTGAGAGGGCAACGTGGCAAATGGAAAAACATGTTTGTGTTCAGCTGGGCCAAGATGAAAGGAAGACAAATTGGAAGAAATGACTTTCTGAACTGAGGGTTTCCAAGGTTTTATGATTGCAGGATGATAAAGAATGATTTCATGGGACTCCTGACACCTTTATACCACTGTGCCAAGGTAGAAGTCATCTCTTCCACCATAGCTTCTGTCACTTATCTTTGTCTTGTTCTTATTCCAGATAGTATTTATAGTTTCTGGTGCTGTCACCTGCTGCAGTGTATCCTCAAGGAAAATCTTGCCTCTGGCTTCTTCTTCTTCTTCTTCTGGGGCTGGTGTGCTCTGGCACAACGTGGGGGCTGCAGCATCTGGGGGTGGGAGAAAACAAATAAATACCCGAGACTTGGGTGGTATTTGGTCTGAAATGGCAGCTGAAGGGTGTGATGTGTGGTGTGGAGGAAGACAAAAGGCAAAGCACCACTTAATGACTTTAATCCCCCAAGAGGTACCCGTTGGGCATTGCCTCATGCTGGGGTAGGCCAGCCCATGGTTTGTAGGTCAGAAGCATTTCTAGCTAAATGCCCAAATGCCCACACTAAAGCCAAACTGCTCTGACTCTTCTCTTCTCTTCTCTTCTCTTCTCTTCTCTTCTCTCTTCTTCTCTTCTCGGCAGATTCCAGTGACAGTTGGATCACCCTGAGATGAACCACCCATAGCTGGGGCTGGCCCCAACACCAGGGCTCCTGCCCTGGGATGATGAGGAGACATCTACCAGCTTAACAGGAAGATTTTGTGGCCGTGGTTGTTTTGGGGTTTGGGTTTTTGGGGGGGTTTTTGTTTGTTGTTTTTTTTTCTTGAACCTTGTGAAATTTCATGTGACGTCGGAGCAGCTTCCTGCACCTCCCTTGTGTCACCTCTCAGCTGAGGGCTCGGTGGTGAAGGGCCACCACCATGGCAGCGAAGCAGCCCCCACCTCTGATGAAGAAGCACAGCCAGACTGACCTGGTGAGCAGGCTGAAGACACGCAAGATCCTGGGGGTTGGCGGGGAGGACGATGACGGCGAGATCCATCGCTCAAAGGTGAGCACAGGGGAGAGGGAAACCTGAGGGCAAATGATGGAAAGAGACCTTCTGCCTGGGCACACCGAGGTGGTGTGGTTTTGGTTTTTTCTCAGCATCTAACTTTTGCAAGAAACAAGGCTGCCAGCTCCATGGGGCTCTTCTGAAATGAGGGGTGAAGGCTGTGGTGGCACAAGCCATGCTACTTCTGAGCAGTGGTAGCCTGCTGAGTGCACGGGAGCTGCCCAAATTGGCTTTCCGTGGTAATGGGGTGAGCTCTGCCCTCCAAATGCTTTAATCCATCCCTGAAATTGTATTGCTGAGACACCCCTGGGCTAGCTCAGAGCTGCTGCTCTGGGTAGGACCCTCTAGGTAGGACCATGGCACTGCCAATGCCCACCAGCTGATGGCCTGGACACTGGAGCAATGATTTAAGCAATGGTGCTTCTCGGAAGAAGCCTGAAGTGCAAACAACCAACCTGCTTCAGTGAAATACCAGAGCTGGAGGACAAGGGTGAGACCTGCAGGAGCCCTGTCCTGGGTGTTCTCTGGAGAACTTGCTGGCAGGGCATTGCCTAGCTCCTGCAGAGCTCTCAGGGCTCTCTGCAACCAAAAGGTCCCTCTTGCTGGTCCATGTACCCTTGGGGAAGTCATGGCAGGGCTTTGCCCAAGGGGTCACAGATTAACCCCTTGTCTTCATCCTCCTTCCAACCTTCTTGGAGATAAACTCCCACGTGGGGTTAGGTATGCATTTTTGGGCTGGGAAATCATAGAATCACAGAACGGTTTGGGTTGGAAGGGACCTTAAAGCTCATCCAGTTCCAACCCCCCTGCCAGCAGCAGGGACACCTTCCACTAGACCAGGTTGCTCAAAGCCTCATCCAGCCTGGCCTTGAACACTTCCAGGGAGGAGCAGCCACAGCTTCTCTGGGCAACCTGGGACAGTCTCCCCAAACTCACAGCAAAGAATTTCTTCCTCACATCTCATCTCCATCTCCCCTCTTCCAGTTTCAAGCCATCACCCCTTGTTCTGTCACTCCCTGCCCTTGACCAAAGTCCCTCCCCAGCCTTCCTGGAACCCCTTCAGGTACTGGGAGGCCACTAGAAGGTCTCCCCGGAGCCTTCTCTTCTCCAGGCTGAACAGCCCCAACTCTCTCAGTCTGTCCTCACAGCAGAGGTGCTCCAGCCCTCGGATCATCCTCGTGCCTTCCTCTGGACTCACTGCCTAAGGCTGGGGAAGGGTCTGCTCAGTCACCTTGTGTCTTTTCTTTGAATTTCAGATTAGCCAAGTACTGGGAAATGAAATCAAGTTTGCTGTCCGGGAACCGCTGGGGCTCAGGTAAGGTGTTGGGCCACCTTGGAGCTGGGTCATCTGAGAGCCCTCAGCCATAGCATCCCTGCCAGCTCTGCCATGCCAGCATCGCTGCTCCTTTTGCAGGGGCTTCTCAAGGGCTTCAGGACCAGACTGGCCCTGGTTCCTTTCCCCCTTGAGGGTCTCAAGCTCTTGTCCTACAGCAGACACTGAGAACTGTAGAGCTGCAGGAGCTGCTGGTCTCATGCTGGCAGGATGGTGGCTCTGTGGGGACCTCACTCTGTGCCATCCTCTTGGCAGGGTCACTTCCCTCCTCTGCTTGGGTGAGGGGGATTGTGGCTGTGTCTCCCCAGTGAGACCAGTCTGCCCACTGCAGCTGGAGCTAGCGGGATGTGGGGAGCCCTGTTTTCCCATGGGCTGCCTGGGTTGTGTGAGGGAGGGGGGAGGATGGAGGCTGATGACCAAGCAGGAATCCTTTGCAAAGTAGGAGAGATGGGATGACTCTGATGCTCACGCCGGGTCCTCTGTCTTCCCTCCCACTGCAGGGTCTGGCAGCTGGTTTCCGCCGTCATGTTTTCTGGGGTTGCCATCATGGTAAGTGAGGGATGGTCCTGGGCACCACCGGCTCCCACTGCCCCACCATCACCCCACAGCCCCCTCTTTATCCCCTTCTTTGGCCTCCAGCAATTGCTGACGCATTGCTGACACCTTCTCTTGCGAGGCCTTTGCCCTCACCCTGTCTCGGTGATGAGCTTTGCCAGCGGTGTCCTTGGTTTGTTCCCATCACCGGCGTCTCTTTTCATTAGCAGGGTCATAAAGGACCCACGGCACGGCAGCCTGAGTCATAGAAACTGGCCGTGAAGCCAGTAGCTGACACGCTGATATTTCATGTGCCTCCTGGAATTTCCAATTTCCTGGCTGGTAGCTCCCATCCCATAAAGGTTTGATGTTGGAGCGCTGCTGCTGTCTGTCCCAGACGACACATTTTGGTGGCCCTGGCTGGTGCAGGCTGCTGAGTCTCTCCCTTGCTTCTGCCAGGCCCTCGCTTTCCCTGACCAGCTCTACGACACCATCTTTGAGGAGGAAGCAGCGAGCAGCAAGACTCCCATCCGGCTCTACGGAGGAGCCCTCCTCAGTGAGTGCCGTGCCACTGTACCTGGGACACCCCGCTGCCCCCGAGAGTAAGGGGACGAGGGGCCAAAATGGCAGGAGGGGACAAAGTCTGTGCCCAGCAGGACAACTGGGGAAGGAGAAGCTGGAGAGCAGCCCTGCAGAGA
>NW_010314998.1:0-1851 GCF_000700745.2 Antrostomus carolinensis | reverse complement strand
CCACTGCCAACTCATGAGTCTCGCCGGCTCAAAAACACTGCCATCCACCCTGCGCATCCCGGTGGCCTTTGCTCCCGCGGTGCCACGCGTGACGGCGGCAAACAAATCCAGATTAATACCCACACTAACCATCACATCGAAAGCGACGTGCCAAGCGACGTTTTATCTTGCAGAAAAGCAGGGTTACCTGAGAGAAGCCCGCTCGGTTACCTGGCGCCCATCGGCAGATACACCTCTAAGTGTAGCTTTTTGGTTTTTATTTTGAAATTTATTAGGTCTGACTATTAGAAAAACGGCAGGGGAAAAAAATCAAACCAACCAAACAAAAAAACCCAAACGAACCAAACCTCCATACCTTCAATTGCTTCTGAAAGCAAGAGATAAAATCTGCCTGTGCAACATTTCCGCAGGAGAAAGGTTCGCAATTCCTCTTTTGAGGGAGTTACAGGGGTGTATGGAGCAGAGAAAACCTGCTAGCGGGAATTAGCAAGATTATAAAAGCGAAAGTGGAAAATTTAATTTGTTACTGTACTCTTTGGTCTAACAGGCACATCTGGAGTGTTGCATGTGCCTAAGAAAAAAGTCGCACACCTTTCCTTTTCAGATCCTGGAAAATTCTTGTGACGTTCACCCAGCCTGAATTATAAACTAACTTAATCCTGGCTCCTCATAGTTAATAATTAAAATATTTATGCGAAGAGGAGGGACATAGACGCGTTCTGTTCGAATCGCTTCATTCTGGCTTTATTTATAGTCACTTTTTGGAGGTTCCCCCTCCGAAAGCAGCTTCTGTGCAAGGGATTTTGCGTGTGGGAGAGGAACCTGTGGATGTATTAAAGGAGGAATCCAGGCGCACGCTGTTCTTTAGGCAGCTGTGTTATCTGCTGGCCGTGTCTCTCTGTTTCCTGGTGGCTGTATGTCTCTATTTCCTCCTGTCTCTATTTCCTAATCGCAGGAACACAGCTTCCCCAGCCCTCTCAGACGCAGCGGTTTGTGTTTTACAGGGGCTACAGCGGCTCATATTTGGTGCTATTCATCCTCTTTAAGGATCAAAGCTTTTCTGAACAGATTACTGGCCTGAAACCAACCCACTGAAATGTTAATATGGTCGCTCTTTAAAAAAAAAAAAAAAAAAAAAAAGTGTAGGTATTTTCTGGTGTTTTCCCATCAAGTACCTGCCCAATTTCTGTATGGCACACGCCGGGAATCAATAGAAGTTAACAAGTCCTCAAAACATTCCCCATCTCTTTGTTTAATCGCCTTTACAATAAAGCCAAGGGAAGAGAATTAAAAATCTTTGAAGTATATTAAACCTCAAAAGGCTCAGCCAAGTAGACTTAAAATAGTCACTTATTTTCCAAAACTGGTTTGTCGAGGAACAATAAAAGGAAGTAAAATTTATGGAGAAATTATACAGTGGATTTGTCACTTAAAATATCGTAACTGTCTCGGGGACAATACCCCATGCTGAGGATTAATGGTCCCTCCAGACCTTTGATTCACCAGCGCCTTTTCTTTGCCCTTGACAAATTGGATTTTTAGGAATGGGAAGGTCGCCTGGCCTATTGTCTGCCAGCCATTCACTCCGCCTGATTATGCAGGAGGGTTAGGGAAAGGCTCCATGTGACCCTCTCGGATGGGACTCCGCAGCTGCTCTAGGAGCCAAACTCTCTCACCAAACTCTGCGCCCCAGAGCATCCCCCTGCCAAGGGGTACCCCTCCTGCTCCCGTTGAAAAGCCGCCGTCCCCACACCGCCGCGTCACTCTGCGGGCGGAGATACGTCTCTGCTCGTCCTCCCCGCCGCCGCCGCTGTCACTCCGGCACCCTTAAGTAGTTGGGGTTCCCGAGCG
>NW_010314997.1:0-19174 GCF_000700745.2 Antrostomus carolinensis | reverse complement strand
GACCCCCCACCCCCGCCCGCCTCTCTGTTGCAGGTGAGTCGTTGCCGTCTGGCTGCAGGATGTCGCGCTGAGGGGCCGTGAGCCATGGGGGAGAACAGTCCTGAGGGCAACGTTATCTACTATGAAGTGGAGGAGGACGATTTAGCCCAAGATGGCAACATGATGAGGTTTGCGGATAAAAACGGGCTGGTTTCCTCACCGTCTGGGACGGTCTATGACAGGACGACTGTTCTGATAGAGCAGGACCACAGCGTGTTGGAGGATGATGAGGATGAGGGACAGTGCGGTGATCACTTGCCTTTTTTACCGGAGGGTCATGAAGAAGGATTTCATTTAATAACAGATCATGAAGGAATGTCCCAGGGTTACGTGCAACACATTATTTCTCCGGATCAGATTCATCTAACAATAAATCCTGGATCAACTCCTATGCCAAGAAATATCGAAGGAGCAACGCTCACTTTGCAGTCTGAATGCCCAGAAACCAAGCTTAAAGAAGTAAGTGACTAATTCTGATTCAGAATTTTATGCTTAGAGTGAGTCTTTTTCACCTGGTGACTTTAAACACTTGGAGAATGTGTTTTCCTAAAGCTCCTTGCTGGGAGGCAGACAGACATTCCCTTTGTTCCCACAGGTCCCTGCGTAGTGGAGTGAACACCCTCCGTTAAATCCGAGAGGCACAACTGTTGCCCACAGTCACTGAGCAGGAGACTGACACTGAGCAAAGCTGCCAGTGTCATCAGTTTTCACTCTGATATCCTGCTGCTTTCTGCTGAAGCAGCCGGGAGGCACTTTTTAACGTGCAGGAGCACAGTAGGTAGTAGAAAAATATGATACTGAAAATACATTTATATTAGGAGTGTGTGTGGTTTTAGTGGTTTTTGTTTTTATTTCAGTTGGAGAATTATTTTCTGAGGTCTGAGGTAACTACAAAGAACCTGATCTCTGTTACTCTGTGGTTATCTGTGTTCTTGAGAAGAGTGCATCCGGGTTACAGGTTAAACTCCAGACTGTGGGCAGTGGCCAAAGCATGAGACTGAAGATGCCAAACTTGAAATGACTCGTGCCTGTGTGTGTCACTTACAGTGAGAAGAAAATAAGGGAAACTTTAGACTACCTTCTGCTGTATTGTCAAAGCTTAAGTCAGCTCTCCCATTTCAAATAGCAATTACTTTTAATTCTGTGTCCCTCAATGAGTTCTCCCAGCGTGCAGGACGGCGAGGGCTGGTACAGGCTGACGGGGTTGATGCTTTTGAGGTGCAGAAGCAACGCAGAGTTGACTGAAATACCAACACAGCGACAACTTTGTGCTCCTTTTTTTTGTCCCTTCTGTGTTAAATAAGGGCTGATCTATCCCAGTGTCTGTGCTGTATCAGTGGCAGTAGTATCAACTACTTGTGTAACTGATATTCAGTGGGAGAGAGGATTGCAGGCGTGAGCCCGTGCTGAGGAAGGCAGCTGAATCATTGAGGTTCGTGGGGAGCCTTCGCGGTCGCTCCCTCAGCAGCGAGGAGACGGGGCTGCAGGGCTCAGCTCTGCGGTCAGAGTGAAACTCCTGGGCTGAGGCTGGTTCAAGAAGCCCCTGTCAGTCTGAGGAGCTCCTTTTGCTCAGTTGGTATTCGTATTAGCAGCTGCTGCATCCTGCTTTCTTAGCTGCTGAAAGGTTTAATTTGTGTGTGTCAGTCACATCAGTACTTTCTTTTCTTTTTGTAGGACAGTCACTTTGCAGTCTGCAGGGTCCCAGAACTGTGTCTGCTGGTGACTGCAGACAGAGTTAAACTGGGTTTATTTCTTCACCCTTTGTTTTTAAAAAAGGCTTGTAAGACCTGGAATTTCCTAACAAAATCCTTTATCTGAATTTATTTCCCATCTCTTAGGGATGGAAATTTTCAGGGGCAGGAGAGGAGTTACACTAGAATTTGAGTGCAGTGGAAATGATCCCTAAGCACATGTGACGCTCGTCCATCTTGTATAAACCTTCCTGCTGTTTCAAATGCTTGATAAGTTGCCTGGAGATGGGGAGGGGAAAGCTCTGAAACCCCTGAACGTTTGGTTCATCTCTAAAAGTCAGCAGTGCAATTCTTTATTACTTCCAAAACCTCTGTGGCAGTTCTAATGCTTGAGGTAACTGGTTTGAAGTCTTAAATTTTCAGGTCAGTCTTGAACATTTATGAAGCAAATGAGGGTTTACACTTCATTAATTACCTTTAATGTCCTTTAGTTATAGTACACTTCTCTCACTATAATTCTGTCTGTAAAAATAAATGCAATGCTAATCTTCTATTTCAAATTAATTATTTGTTCACTGATGACAGAAAAAAATAGCAATTTAATGGGAATCTGTAAACTCAAGCTGAGTTAAAGGTAAGCTGAGCAGTTCAAGTAGACTTTGTCACAGTGTGTCAAGCTCAGTTTTTGCCAGTCTCGTTGATCACTGTACAATTAGTTCCTGCTGCTGAGGTAAATGCTTAATTAAGGCTCCTCCAGCTCCCCTCTGGTGTGTCTCCTTGGGGGAGGCAGTGCACTGTCCTTTGCAAAAAGCACACGTGGTGCAGCTGTGGCCTTTGTGTTCAAAGCCACTTGTTTCTGCAGCTTTGTATCCAGCCATCTGTGGTTTTTCCTCCTGCTGCCGTGTTTTTGTGTTGTCACTCGCGTACGGCAGCGATCTGGAGCGCTCACTGCAGCAACTGTGAGTCTTTCATGGTCCATATCTACATAGTTTTGTCTGTATAATCAGTGCTTGTTTGATGTGCTAATGTTCCTGATGTGAAAAGATAATTAAATGCTTTGCTGCTTTGCAGAAAGTTTTATTTTGCTTAGAAGATGGTGGTAGCACTGCTTCTGTCTGCAGGATCCTTGCTATTTGGTCTTTGAGAGAAAAAAGGGAGCGTGGCCAGGCCTTTGTCGTGGTTCAGGCCATGAGCTGACCATGTCACTGCCATCTTCCTTTGAACACGTGCATTGGCAGCTCGGAACCAAATCTGTCATCTGTGATTAATATTCTCATTTTCTTTGACTTTCTAGACCTAATTGTAAACACCTAGAAAGCTTGACAGAGTCCTCACTTTATTTTTAGGTAGTTTATGCCTGTGTCAAATCCCTTGTGTATTATGGGAAGTACTGTGGAGAATATCCTGTCATACAGCATGTAAACTGTTAATTTCCAGCTGCCTTAAAGCTCTGACAGGGAACATTTACTGCAGCACTGATCCATAGATGGTACTGACTCTGATGATCCCTGGTGAAGATAATGTACTCCTCCTTGTCTAATAAAATCTGCTTCCTAAACTTGTGTTTGTGTTTTATCTGTCCATGCTCTTGTGTTTTGGCTGATTCAACACAACCAGACTTCTTAATTGTGCTGTAATTGTATGCTTGGATTTTTGTTGATAACTTTTACCTGATTTGAGCTATAAATTTAAGGGCAAGTTGCTTTGAATTAGTTTCCTTCTCTGTACGGTGCTTCTAATAATGCTAAGAGACTAAATAAAAATGTGATGACATTTCCCATGTCTTCAGATGTTGGTAGAGAGCCATGATTATCAAATGCTCTTTTCTGATGGGTGTGTATAAAGGAATAAAGGACAGTTGTTGAGTCGTGAGATGGTTAGAAACCTGTAAGTGTCACCCTTTGGTTGTGTCACCCTTTGGTTCATTCAGTTCTGGTATCAACTCCTACTTTGGTATCTGTTTTTTGACAACAGTCTACAGCCTTTTTTGAGCAATAGTACCAGGTGCTGTGAGGTGGGTGCTTTGTGCCTTGGAAGAGAGGAGAGTTGCTGGGTTGGATCTTCCTGACTAGTTGTTAGAATACTAAATCTGCAGGTTCCTGCTCCTCTGTTGTGAGTTTGCTTTGACTTTCTAAACATTTCCAAATCAGCATCTTTTGGAATACTCTTCTGCTTCTTGCCTGTCAACCACTGAGTCCTCTCTTGGGCTCTATAATCACTTTTAGACATTAAGGTTTCTCAGCTGTGAGAGTAAAAAG
This sequence comes from Antrostomus carolinensis, assembly GCF_000700745.2. Lineage (NCBI taxonomy): Eukaryota > Metazoa > Chordata > Aves > Caprimulgiformes > Caprimulgidae > Antrostomus > Antrostomus carolinensis. The sequence goes on along the minus strand of NW_010314997.1, from coordinate 15,186 downwards.
CTATCAATCTGATAATTAATGTTGAAGATGAATTTATTCAAGCATATCAGATGGCTTATTCCTTCTACTTCACAAGAGAGAACGAGATTTAATTAAGTGTTACGACTTGCACACGGGAAGCTCCTACATGGTCTCTTTCTGCCTGTTGCAGAAGCTGGGAAGGTTACCAAATCTAGCTCAATATGAAATTATTTCCTGGTGATCTGTGTAGCTGGACAAGAAATCTGTAACTCTTGCCCTTTGGTGTAAAGCACCTTGTTTGATTCATGACATTTCAGGCACTGACTGTTTAAGTAAATGCAGAAGAGAAGAACAAAGTGCCAGGAAAACTGCTTCTGAGATCAAATGAAGTCATAAATGGGTTGATGATTAGATCACAGGAAATGCTGAAAACTCTGGTTCTCCTTCAGGGTGTCAGTGGGAATTCAGCACACAGGGCAGTGCTTTTGAGGGTCAGGTTGTGAGAGTGCTTTTTCCCTTTGTCTTCTTCCTCCTCCACAAATAAGTAGCTCTGCTAGAAGCACCTGAGTGAAATGTAGGTGCTACATCCAGCACTAGTGAGTAGGCTTGGTAGCCTCTTAGGGTCCTTTCCAACTATTTTACCAGATTTTTGGCTAATTTTTCTATTAAATGACTGTTCTTCTCTAAGGTCAGCCTGCTTTCCAACGTGTGCCACTCCTTCCTCACACAGTGCAGCAGAAATATTAAGTTCTCTGATAATCAAATGGCTATTTTTTTGGTTTTTTATTTTTTTTCCCATTGGCTTCAAAATCTATTCCATTGTCTTTGATGTTTAACTGCAGTTCTACCCTATTTGGATTCCAGAAATACTTAAAAAATTATTAAGTATGCAGCATTTTCTCTCTTAGGTGAAGAGATACCAGTGCACCTTTGAGGGCTGTCCACGTACCTATAGCACTGCCGGAAACCTGCGCACTCACCAGAAGACACATCGTGGGGAATACACGTTTGTCTGCAACCAGGAGGGCTGTGGCAAGGCCTTTCTTACCTCTTACAGCCTCAAAATCCACGTTCGAGTGCACACTAAGGAAAAGCCCTTTGAATGTGATGTGCAGGGCTGTGAAAAGGCGTTCAACACCTTGTACAGGTAGGAGCTCTCTGCCTGCTTCTCTTATAGATGTGGCTGTTGCTGTTTTGCAAATCGCACGTGCTTCTTGTTTGTGTCTGAACACAATTGTTGTGCTTCTTCCAGGTACAGATATGAATATAAACCCCTCAAAATGTGGAAATGTTATATCAAGAGTAGGATGACAGAACCTGTGATGACACACTTAGCTTGTTTGTGTTACAGTAGTGTTGAAGATGGTGCACAGACACAAGGAATTCTCAGATATGCTTGAGGGCTTCAGAACTGATATCAGTTACTTTCATAAGCTGGTTACCTTCAGTTCAGGCTATGTTAAGCCTTTGATCCTGTCCTGCACATTTGTATGAATGGCTTGCTGGCCTCAGGTAGGGGCTGTGTCATATTACATGTCATAAGAGGGGGGTTTTTTTTGCATGCTTTTTAGATTGAAAGCACATCAGAGGCTTCACACAGGGAAAACATTTAACTGTGAATCAGAAGGCTGCAGTAAATACTTCACAACGCACAGTGACCTGAGGAAGCACATTCGAACACACACAGGAGAAAAGCCATTTCGGTAAGTTGCTGGGTGGCAGTTTTTACTTCTGTGGGACTCTGTGATGGGCCACCTGTGACAAAAGGCAGCTCTTACTGTCCTGAATGAAAAGCTGTTCTCATGAGAAGAAAGTGAAGGCAGGTAGCATTGGAGCATGTTTGCTGTAGAGTTCCCTCAGTTGCCTGTAAAAGTGGGTGAAATGATTGTCTTGAAAGACAGGAGTAGTCAAGCTGTTTGGTTTTTTTTTTTTTAAAGATAAATGTGTGCCATGATGAGCACGTTTTTAAAACACATTGCTGCTTCTCTGCTGTGGTGCAATGCTTATTCCATGGAGGAGGCCCCCCAAATGCTGACTTCATGCTTGAGTTTTAAAGTCCTGTTCAGAGCCCTGCTGTAGTCTGCGCCAGACACATTTCAGCTGCTGGGAGATAGCTGGTTACTCACACAGGCTGGCATTAGGCCTGCTGCTCAGAGTCCTGGGACTATTGCAAAGTGTGATCTAAGGTTGTAACTAATGTGTCAAAGGAGCCTGATGCTAACTCTTCTGTGATGCCTCATTCAGGTGTGAGCATGACGGCTGTGGAAAGGCTTTTGCTGCAAGCCACCACCTTAAAACACACGTTAGGACACATACTGGTAAGACCCAAGGGTTTGTTTTTTCTTTAACTGAGCTTGTTCAGGTTATACTAACTCTCAGAATCATAATGTGTATTTCTACTTATATATAATGTGCGGGTGACATCAACCTGAGTAGTGCAGTTGATATGTTTGAGGGAAGAGATTCCATCCAGAGGGACCCTGACAGGCTGGAGGAGTGTGCCCACGTGAACCTCATGAAGTTCAACAAGGCCAAGTGCAAACTCCTGCACCTGGGTCAGGGCAATCCCCTGTATTCCATTTATGCTTGACAGGTCTTGAATTTCCTGAGTGTGTTTCACAACTGTGTCAGTAATGATGCATAAAAATTAAATGTTGTGTTCTTGTGTCAGTTCTTGTGGTAAGATGGAAGCTTTTATCTGCAAGACTACCAAGAATTTTGAATGTGTGAAGTGGCATTAAACTATCTTGTTTGTATAAAGTATTATCACTCCATGTGCTTTAAAAGCATAAGTCTGATTTAGTGTTTGTAAGTTTGTTATATGTCTTGTGCTGCCTGTAGGGGAGAAACCCTTCTTCTGTCCCAGTAATGGCTGTGAGAAGACTTTTAGTACACAGTACAGTCTCAAGAGTCACATGAAAGGTCATGAGAAAGGACATTCCTATAATGCACTTCCCAATAACAACGTGTCTGAGGTTAGTAGCACTTCCTAATTCTTCTCTGTTAGCTGGAGATAAAACCATACTTTGGGGAAGAAATTATTTGGTCTGTAGCTTGTTTTAAAGGTGTAACATTTAAGGCTGGGATTTTCAAAGGGAATTGTAACTACTTGGTCCCCATCTCCCATGAAGAAACCCACAAGTCCCTCTTCTTTGAACCGAGAATTCAGTTTCACTTCTGAAATGGCTGGCATTCCAGGTGGCAGCCTAGGGTTTATTCTTACATGCTGTGTTCACAGTGTGCTGGTAATGAACAGTGGGATCAGTATTTCTGAAACTTCTAGCATGGTATTTGGTTACCAAGTTTTATTTAGAAAAGCTCATGTAAATTTGTCTATTCACTTCAATCGCATTAAAATTAATGCTTGGGCTACTGCTTCTTTGAGAAGTGTGCCGTGTGCTGCCACAAGTTTGTGGGCAGTTCTAGGTATTCTCGTGCTTTCCCTGTAAATGCTCATGTTTTAGTTGATACTATGTAATAAGCAATGTGAAGTAAAATAAATACTAACTGTTAAGGTTTAAATTCTTTATTTTCTGTAAACTGATTTGTTCCTGTGCTAATTTAAAATCCTGAGTTATTTAATTTTTTGTAAGCAATGTGAAAGATGTTAAGAATCCTTGATAGCTACTAAATATCCATTGCTTACTAATACAGCTCCTTTGATTTTAGACCTGAGACTTGGGTCACATATAGGTAAAAAAAAAATTCTGCATAGATGGAATTATACGGACTCCAAAAATAATTTAAAACATTTCTGACACTATTTTAAAAATATATAACTCGATTTCTTTTTCTTCTTTACAGGATACAAGCCACTCGCTTTGTCTGAGTGACTTAAGCCTCATATCAACAGATTCAGAATTGCGGGAGAACTCTAATCCAGTGAGTTACTGTCCCCCAGTTGCCTCACCTGTAGTTTGAGGTTTTGCTTTGTTTCTGGCAGTGTGCTCGTGCTGTCGACTAGACCGCAGTCGATGAGATACGTCTGGTTGGCTGCTTCTGTTTCGCTTGTTCAGGCCTCCAGCGTGCTCTGCTTTGGGCTTTCATTCCACTGGTGGAGGAGATGTGCTCTTTCAGAGAATAAGTGACTGTGGATAGCAGTGTTCAGTACATCTAAACCAATTCTTTCTTGTGTGTCTTGTGGCAGTTTGCAGGAGGCTCTTTCTTGATTGAAAAAAATGTACTTTTCTTATGCGCTCTGAGTATGTAAATATGACATATTATTGCTGTCCTTTTTGGAATGTTGGAACAAAAAAGAAATATTTCTGTCTAAAAGCAGAATAACTGAGTGAAAGAGAGAGATTTTTCCTCCAAAATACACAGTGCTTAATTCAACCTGTTTTTAAAGTCTCTGCATCTGATTTTACAATAATAATGTTCTTGCTTATTGATAATTGTGACTGAGCTTAGATTTTACATAGAGGAAAATGATAAACTGATGAGACTGCATCATTCTTTTGTGCTTTGATGTGGAAGCAGTGTGCAGCTTTGTAATGTATTTTGTTCCTAGAGCACTGTGAGTGACAGTAGGTAGTCCAGGATATAATCTTAAGTGGAACTAGTATGTTTCTGCTCCAGAAAAAGTTTCACAGACAGCCAAGAACAAAGTAATTTCTGTTTCTAACAGAGTATTACAAGAAATAAGTGTTAAACAAAGTGTGGATGCAGAAGAATATATTTTATTTTTGAAGGACTTATTTATTTTTGTAGGCATTTGCTCATTATGTTGGTAAATTTGATTGTGGGTACTAAAAGCTAAGTGTCATTTTACACTAGGTAAGTGAGATATGTTTACTTTCCTGAGGGTGGCTGGTTAACTGGAGAGGTATTTCTGATGTTCATATGCTTCTTGACTGGGATTTGTGCAAAGCTTATGGAAATCTGAGATATAACATCTGCTGTCTTCCTCTTTATTTTCTATTTGCCAGACACATGGACAAGACCTGAGCACAATCTCACCAGCAAGCATCTTTGAGTCTATATTCCAGAGCCCAGATCACACTGCGAATCAGGACGACTCTCAGCAGACAGGTACAAATTTCATCTGCGGTATTTTGAGAGCTTTTTTGACAGTTTTCCTACCCTGAGTGCATGTACTTAATTCAGCATTTCAGACTGAAGATTATTGCCCCACATAACTCTTCAGTAGCAAACAGAACTTTAACTTCAGTGTTGAAATGCATTCTATTCACAGACAGTGACGGGGAACTGGCCGAGTATTTCCAGCGTGCTGCTCTACAGTGGTGACATTGATGCTCTCGGGCTTCCCTCTTAAGCATTGTTTGCAAGCTTCCTCTCTTGATGGAGCTGCACAAACCTGCTGATCAAAAGGCTTTTTAGAGAGAGCTAATGAGGCTGATCAGCTTGTGTGTAGTGTTACCACCTTCCTGAATTTGGACCTTCTTTTAGATTTCGCTGTCCAGTGTTTGAGCACTAGTCTGAAGATAGGAATGATAGGTGGTAATGCTTTAATTAACAACAGTTCACAAGCTAGCTGATCAGTTAATTGAAAAAGTTGTTTGTTCAGATCTTATGAGAACTGATGTATTTATAATTTTTCTTTTTTTCTTTTGGCAGCTGCCTTGATTGAAGGTTTTAACGGCGACGCAGACTCGGTCACTGCTGTTCCACCTTCTGCAGGAGACTCGGCATCGTTGTCTCTTCCACTTGTACTGCAGCTTGGGATCTCTGAGCCTTCACATTCAGCACTGCAAGCCTCAGCAGCACCTGCTGCTCCCTCCTCCATAGGAACCAGCTCACAGCAAGCTGCATTTGGAAATCCTGCAACTGTTTTACAATCCCCAGAAGTGCCTGTTCCTCACAGCACACAGTTTGCAGCCAGTCACCAAGACTTCCTGCAGCACACTCAGACACCGCCACAGCCCATTGTACAAGGACTTTCAGTGGTTGCTGGGGCATCTGCCCCAACAGCATCAAGTGCCACTGAGCCCTTGCCAGCTGTAGTTCAGACTGTGCCTGTTGGTGCGAACTCCGTTCTGACCAGTAATCCAACTATAACAATTACTCCTTCTCAGAGCACCGCTATTCTGCAGTCCAGCATTGTCATGGGAGAGCAGAACTTACAATGGATCTTAAATGGTGCCACTGGTTCTCCACAAAGCCAAGAACAAATGGTCAGTATACCCAACACAGCTTTGAAACAGCTTGAACCATCTCTTTTCCTCCTAGAGTCCTTGCCTTTGAAAAGGATCAAACCTGTAACTGTAAGATACAAACCAGGATGCAGTATTGTATAATGCTGATCATCTTCATATGTATAAATGTGTCACCAATGCAGCCCCTAAAATAGAGAAAGAAATAGAAATAGATAGAGAAATCCAGGGTACAGAAAACCTTGCTTTTTTTCTCTTCTCTGATGACAGACTTCTCACAGGAGGTATCAGCTCCTGCACCAGGACAGTGCACCACATGGCCTGAGAATATCTGTGGGGTTTAATCTGTTACTTTTGACAAGTAAAGACTCTGTAAAGTTTGTGTTTAGGCATTTTGTAGTCTGCATCTTCCTAATTTAGCCTGATAAACTTAATGAAAAGTCTTCTGGGAAAACAGAATGCTTCTAGTTCTCCAGTAAATCTGGATAGCTGAGACTTCAGGTGCTTTATCTTTAAGAACACTGTTACCACCTTTCTCAGCTGCAAATGATCCAGAAAGAACAGCAGCAGGTACAAGCAGCATGAGCAAGTGCAGCAGTTGAAGAATTCAGCCATTCAGCTGTCAGAAGCCACAAACTGTGTTAACAAACATGCAGTGTTGGGGGGGTGGTTACTCCCCATCTTTGGGACTACTGAAATAATACTCTGAATTTTGGGATAGCCAGAATATAGCTCTTTCTATGGTTACAGCTGTTGAGAATTTGAACAATAGAAATTTGATTGGTGTCAACTCATGCTTTTTTCTTTCTTTTTTTTTTTTTTTTTTTTCCCTTTAAGCCACAAGTTCCAAAAGTGGTAGAAAAGGTTTTTTTTACCACTGCGTTACCAGTAGCTGGCAGCACAGGTAAGCATGCTTGACACTGAACTTGCTTTTTTCTCTGTTTATTTGCAGTGCTGTTAGCTTGAGCGGGATTTGTGGTGATTTTATTGCTTCCAGAAGTGTTGAAGAAAATCCTTATTTCATTTTTTTTCCTTCCTGAGGTGTTAGGTGCAGTGTGCTGTAGACTCATCAGTTTGTGCTGAGATGTAACCTGTAGTAGTTTCTTTAACAACTTGTAAAATAATCAGGTTCGCAGTTTAGATCCAGGGTTTATAAAAATGGTATTTTAATGGAACTTTTAGAGAAGGATAAAAGGCAGAAATGCAGGGGCATAATTTGGTTTTGGTTGTTTTAAATGAAGTCGTGAAACAGGTAGTAAACTAGCAAAGTTAATCAGTTCTTTAGCAGTTGTTTTTGGTAAGCACTGTCTGTGAGGTTCATCAAAATGCTACACGACTGTCGAAGTTCTGTTCCGTAACATGCTTCCTCCACTGCGTTGTTATATTGCAAAGGTGAATTGGAGTCTAGAGAGATCAGGTAAGTTTAAAAAGAAAAGGAGCCAGGCAAGTAGAGCAGCATAGGAAGAGTGAGGAGGATATGTGGGAAGCAAGATGAGAAAGGAAAGCAGAGAAAAGTAACAGGAAAATACCTGTGTTGGTGTCGAGGGGAAGAATTGCTGGTGTAGTGTTGTATCATCATCTTCAGAGCCTGGTGCACGGGGACTGGGGCACTCGAATGCCACTCTTGATTGGATTTTATGCTGTAAAAGTTACAGTGGTTGTCAAAGAAGAGACACACTGTGCTGTGTTTAAGAAATAAATAAATAAATAGATAGATCAGACTTGTAAAGCCTGATCAGGTTCATCCTGAGCCGGCTGCTCGTCACAGAGAGTACCTGCCGCTTTTTTCCTGTGTATCATCTGCTAGAGGTGTTCCTTGTGCTTGAACAAAGTAGCCCGTGATCTCTGCTGCAGAGTGCCTACAGTCTCACTTAACGAAATTATTTCTCTCTCCCTGCTGTGAAATTATGTAGTTCCATTGTGTTTTGTCTTTGTTTCACCTTCAGGAAACCCTGTTCAGCAGATTGGTCTCAGTGTTCCTGTCATTATTATAAAGCAGGAGGAGGCCTGCCAGTGTCAGTGTGCCTGCCGAGACTCTGCCAAGGACAAAGCCACCGTTAAGAAGGAATGTTCCTCACCTGATTCAAAAGCTTTGGAGCAGCCAGCTCCCCAGCTGCAGCCTCAGACCTTTCCTTCCTCTTCCCCTTCTCCTTCACGTGGGCAGAGCAGTCAGATAGTTAACCCTTCAGACTCACAGACTGAAACGTTAAGTGCCATGGATGTATCGGACTTCCTGTCTCTCCAAAGCCCTGAAACCCCATCTAATATAATTCCAATCGAAGCACTACTGCAGGGTGAGGAAGAAATTAGTTTGAATAGCAGCTTCTCTAAGTGAAGATGTTCCAGATTTTCCTTTGCACCTGGAGGGTAAAACCCTTCTCCTTAGAAGCAGAAACTGAAGGATCGATTCTTTTTTTTCCTTCACCTTTGGAAGTTTTGTGGCTTATTTCTGCTTCACAGATGTCATCTTAGTCACGTCCCAGGTACATCCATCTTTGAGAATCTATATAAAAAAAAAAAAGAAAAGTTTAAAAAAAAAAAAAAAGCTAAGTTATATATGAACTGTTTTGGCTGCACTGTCTGTCACTTTTGCTTGTCATATGTGAACACAGAAGGTTACTCATGTGCAAAAAGATTTTAAAAAGAAAAAGGGGGGTTATTTTGTCTCCAATTGCACATCACTTATGTTTGGAATTAAGGTACTGGCAGTGAGTGGGTCTTTGTTACAACTTTTTGGGTCTCTAATTTTCTTCTGTCTCTTATGTCTGATACTAACCATGCACTATAAGGGGAGCCCAGGAAAGGAATTTGCTGTAGTAGAAAATGGCATTATTGTAGAAGATGATTTATCTGCAATATTATTGGAATGCAATTGTCAGATCACTGAGTTGGGAGCTGCTGCCTGGGTTTGCTTTGTACTAACACTGTTACTAAAGCCTGCAGAAACTTTTGGGGAGTTTATTTCAGTAGAGCACAAGTACCTTGTGCAATTGATAGATCTGTTAATTTAATTTCATCAGGACTTAAAAGTGTGGTGGCAGACGCGCTGTTTCACAACATGGAAACACAATTGGAGCCCCTACTTGCTCAGGCTCGAGAGTCTGTTTTCTTTGCCTCTCTTTGGAGGATGCAGCAAGTCCCTGATGCAGTCAGATTGGTGCCTGCTGCTCCTTTGATTTATTTGGCTCTGTTTGGAAAGAAGTCATCCTCTTAACCCCCGCGACTGTTTAATCAGGAGCACGGTGCCTTTGCTGGTTACTCTCATCTTTTGTCAAGAACAATTTCCTCTTGTCTAGGAAAAATTTTTCAGAATGATTCAACATAAATTCAGTTGGAGTTCAGTGAGTCTATCCTTCAGCTGTCCATAAATGCTTCCTTTTTTTTTTTTTTCTGTTAAACTGTGTAATTTCTGCCTGAATCTGCCTCCAGCCTACTGCAATGCCAGCTTTTTGTGCATGGGGCTATTTCTTGACTAAAAGATGTTACACGACATAGTAGTTTTTCATATCAAACTGAAAGTCTATATTCTAACCTACTCAGGGTAAATAAAACACAAACCCCCCCCTTCCACCAAAAAGCCTGTAATGTTGCAATAAATGCAGTCTCATTCTAAATGGTTTATTTATGCTGCATTATTTTAAGAGGTGTATAGTGTTTTATCCATCTTTCTGGCTTTGGCTGTCTTTTTGTGTTAAAGGAAAGAATATTAAATAGTCTTTATTCAGTTTACAGTGTGGTCATTAGTGAGATGCAGAGGCAGTGACTGTGAGCCAATTGATGTGGAGTGTCTGGGCAGTAAATTTAGGGCTGCAGACTCATAGTGGATAGAGATCTCTCACTCTCTGTTTCTGATCAAAGCTGCTCTCTGGACCTGCTGGGGGCAGAATCCTGTGAGTGCAGCCAGACCTCCCCAGGATGCTAGATGGTGAGCAGGTTTTTTTTAACCCTTTTGTGACATGCTCTGTGGAGCCTTACCAACAGCACTGAGGCAGTGGTTTAGGCGAGCTCACGTGCTATTCCCTTGTGAATCTGCTGCCACAGAAGGGATGGAAATGGGCTGAAGAGAACTGGCTTTTCACCTCTCTGACAACTTGCTTCCAGTAGTTAAGTGCAGAAGGGTGTAACACTGTGTCCTGTTAGGGTGAATGTGAGGGAGGAGAGGCTGTGCAAGGAATGCTTTGTGCCTGGGAAGTGTCCTGTCGTGTCACTCTGCTGGGGCAGAGTGCTTCGTTTTGGTAATTGCAGTGACGAACTTGGGGGCACGAGCTGCACTGGAAACACTGATTGTGTTTCCTCTGTGGTGTGTGTGTTGGTGCAGTGCTGTGCAGTGCTGTGGCAGCAGGGATGGGAGTCCTGCAGCAATAAGGTTTGCATCCACAGAACGTGGATGAACAAAGAGCTTTATGTGTTGTTCTGTAACAGTAATCTCTCGAGGGCAGGGGGATGGTGGCCCCCTTTGTTTTTCTCCTCCAGCTTCATTTTCTGATGCAGTTTGGTTGCAAGGCAGCAAGAACTGCTTTGAACACAAAATAAATAGTTTCAAGGCTGTGTGGCTGGGACTGTCCTCGCGGGGATGAGTCTCCTGCCAGCTCCCTGGTGTAGGGCTCCACTTCGGAGGAGTGTGAGGGCACCTGGAGCTGCGCGGGGGGACCCCTGGGCACAGGCCACTGCGAGGGGCCTCGTGTCTTTCCCGTGGCACAGTGTGGCTGTGGTGTTTGGGGGTGAGCGGCTGTATGTGTGTGTGCATGCGAGAGCCTCTGCTTGTGCAGCAGCTCGTAGATTCTCCTGGAGCTGCAGCATTTTCTCTGATGGGGACAAGGGCACCAGGTGTGGCCTGAAACGTGACAGCTGGGGGATTTAGCAACCTCTTCTGAGCCTTTCCATCCTTCAGGGAAGCGTTTTTCTGTGCTACCTTTGCTACTCGTGACTTAGTCCACCCAAAACGTGCTTCTGCCTGGACCAGAGAGCATCTTCAGAAACTCCTTTGTGACAGAAATTAGTAGAATAATCTGCCAAAGGCTTTGAAATGGGAAGTGTGGTGATGGGCGGCAGTGAGGTGCTGCACACATCCTTTCTGAGTGGATATTGGAGGTTAACCTCTTGCTGTTTTCTGTTGGTGTGTTCCAGGAAAGCAACGTGTTCTGAGTGTATGCTGACTTCTAGGTGCGTTGGGTTGGCCGTTACCCTCTCCTACGTGCATCAGGCAGGCTGTGATTTAGGTGAAACTAATTAGAGCTTGTAACGAGGCAGGAGCAGCGTGACTGTGTGAGTACAGACTGTGCATCCCAGCCGGTTGCGTTTGTACAGACGTGTGCTTTTGTTGGTTAATGGTTGATACACTTTCCAGGGTGTTCTGCATCTATCTGACCCGTTTTGCAGCGGACGTTTGCGTTTGTCCCCAGTGCTGTGGGATCAAACTCTGTGCTGCCGGGGTGGCCGTTAACACCCTCGGAGGGGAGGAGATTCGTGAGCAGAGAGCAAGAGGGCAAAGCCCTGAGATCCCTTGGTGACAGAGAATTTTGTGTCCCTCTCCCCTTGTTGCCCCAGCATTTAGCATGTTCACAGTAACATTTTTAATACAGGAGGGAGTTTTTACCACTGTAGATGTGGTAGGATGTTGACGAAAGGGGCATGTTCTGTTAATATGCTGGAGCCTCTGAGAACAGTGAACCCTCCTGCTGCAAAAGCTGCATTTCAGAAACCCCTTTAATTATCAGTCAGAGAGTGAAACTGCACTGCTGTGGGTCATTCTGTGTTAAAGGTTTTGCTGTTTTGTGGCTTGTGGGGATTTACTTGGTTACTTACAGTTTCTAGGTGGGTGCAGAAGCTTAAATGTGTGGAACGGGTCTAATTACCACCATCAGTAGCTCTAGGCACCACGCAGTGACCCAAGCAAGTGGACTTGGCCTGCAGGTGAAGGCTGTGGAAGTTGCTTTTCATGCTTGTAGATGGTAGAGGGATGGGAAATCAGCACTGTTTGAATGCTGGTACTGAATCGTGTAGAACAAAGTACGAATTGGGCACTTGTGTCATGCTGACTGTGTCCAGGAAGACTAGTTCGCAGAACCTCATACTGGTATCTAAAATGCACTTTAGGTTATTTTATCTTTAACCCAATTGCTGCAATTTCTTTTGTATATACTTTCACAAAGTTTATTTTTGCTCTGAGTAAAAGTTAACAGGGGTGTGCAAAGATGAGCACTTAACTTGGTGCAATACTTGTAGCTAAAGATCATTGTCCCATGTGGTCGGTCTGTCTGTCTGTCTAACCGAGTGTGTAGAGTAACTAGCTCAGTGACATACTTTTAACTAGCTCAGTGACATACTTTTTAAACTGAAAGAGGGGAGGTTTAGATGAGATATTAGGAAGAAGTTCTTCACTGTGAGGGTGGTCAGACACTGGAACAGGTTGCCCAAGGAAGTTGTTGATGCCCCCTCCCTGGAAGTGTTGAAGGCCAGGTTGGATGAGGCTTTGAGCAACCTGGTCTAGTGGAAGGTGTCCCTGCTGATGGCAGGGGGGTTGGGACTGGATGAGCTTTAAGGTCCCTTCCAACCCAAACCATTCTGTGATTCTATGATACTGCCCTTCCCTGTCTGAACCCCAGAGAAATTATGCATCATTAGCAAACGTCCAATCTATGCAAATACTCCACTGAGAGCACTGTGCTTTAGCAGCCTTCTCTCCTCTCTCTCTCTCTCACGCTTCCTGGTGGGCTGCTTGTCACTTCTGTTGGACACAGCTGTGTTCCTGGGTGCGTGTGTCCTTTCTCCCTCCTCCTCCTCCTCCTCCTCCTCCGCTCTGTTCTGCCACACGAGCGCCAGCAGAAGTGACACCAGCAGAAGTGACACAGGCATGCTGCACCTTCGGAATTTGTCTCTGCGCTCGTGTTTGATGTCATGTTACCTGCCTTACTTCATGGAGGATGGCGCTTCTGCAGTCATCCCAGATGTGTTCTTGCACCTGCAGCGACATCGTTGAACTGTTTACAGTACTCTTCCCACGCCAATGATCAGTAGGGCTCCGAGAAGGAACTGACCACTGGCCTGTTGCTTGTGGAACTGCCAGGGGAGAGTAGTTGAGGTGTAATGGCCCTTGGAGCAGATGGGAGATGAAAAGCTGTTGTGACTTGGCGGGGAGCACAGCTGGCAGCTGAAATGAGAGGAGCCAGGTCTGTGATGTGGAGCAGATGGGATCTTGTCCTGCCGCTGGCTGACTGGCTGTGGGACCTCGGGCAAGTCACCTCACCTCTCCTTGCCTTGGTTTTCCCCCCCCCCCCCCCCCTGTGAGGTGGGCTCTCCTTGCCTTGGTTTCCCCCCCCCCCACCACCCTGTGAGATGGGGACAGTGAAACTTGTCTTTGTTAAATGCTTTGAGATCTCTGGGTGAAAAGTCCTTGGCACTGGTGATCTGAGCTAGCTGGGCAGAACTGTTGGAGTCAGTTTGGACTGTAAGGCAAAAAACCCTACAACTTCCTGATTGCATAGTTTTTAATTGGTACACTATTTTTTCCATAACATATTTTGGAACCAATGTCAAGTTTTTATAAACGTTACCTGTAGTTGATACTCATGGACAGGGCTGAACTTTTAACTTTTTTTGTTTTTTGCATCTTGTCTTGATATAATCACATGTTCTAGAAGTTGGATTCTGTGTCTGCACTGAGAAATGCAAATTAAACTGGATATTTATGTAGTAGTGTACATAGTCTTAAGTGTGTGTGTGTGTGTGTGTTCTTGGAACTAGTTTAAAAATCCCACACCATGCTTTTGGTGGTGTGCAAGCTGGCCAAAATTTGGTTCGTTATGCAGTGTACACTTTCTCAAACAAATACAGTTTCTACTTTTTCTTACAAGAAATTTTTTTTTTTTCATATGATTCTTTTTTTTTTTTCAGCAGAATCAAGGGTGTGTGTTTGCAGTACCGTAGTGACAGTGGCTGTGTAGCTTTGTGTCCTTCCACTCGCTCACTGAACCAGATCTATCTGGCTGGCCCTTGATTTTTGGAGAGGGAGGTGCAGGTGAGGTTCTGTCTCACGCAGGTGGTGGGCAGGGAAGTGGAGCCTGGGGAGATCCTGAGCCACGTTCAGCGGGCCCAGGAGAGCCCCAGGCTGGCTGCTCCCTGCCTCTGTCCTGCCTGGCACCGAGGGGCAGCGGGGCCCTGGGCTTGGAGATGACAAAACGGGATGAACCCCATTTTTTCCCCAGAATGTGTGTTATGGTATTAAAGGAATTTTATTTAACTATGAAACATGGGAACAAATGTGCTTACATTGAGCAATGTGAAGATGTTAGTTACAGGTACAGTACTTCCAAAGGAAGAGCATCTCCAAAACCCCAAAAAAAAAGAGTTAAAAAAAAAAAAAAGAATTTGTATTTTTTTGAAGAATGTAAAATGTGAAATAATGGTGTTTGCTTAATTGCTCATTTTGTATGAAGTTAATATTGTACTTTGAAATATCTGCAAAGAAGTGGAAATTAACTTTTTTTGAATTGAAAGCAATATTAATACTAATGGAATCCTAATTAAATGCTTATTTAAACATTGTGTTATAATAGTCTTTCCTCAGAGTATTTATAAATTGTTTGGGAGATGAGTGTGAGGATCTTTCCCGGGCCCCTTTAGGACAGATCAGGACGTGAAGGTATTTCCAGATCCTCACCCACAGCCTGAGCTGACTCTTGCCTCCCACAACTTCCACCACCAGACTTCATGTCTTCCAGTTCAGTGGGATTTGGGTAAGAGAGGGAATGCTGTGACACTGTCCAACTTACTGTCTGTGACCATGGGAAACTCTTGCACGGTCCCTTTCCTGTAGCCAGCAGGGGAGCTCGGTGCAGGTACCATGCTGTGGAAGGGGGGAAGGCAGACGTTCTGCAGTAAAGGTGGCAGGTTTAGTGTCCCCACTGTGAGGGGTTCGGGTATTTACTATTTTCCAATAAAGAGAATGGAAACTCAGGGGGAAGCTAGTGGGGATAAGGAAAACAGACTGAATCTCCAGTCTGAATAAATCAGGCTTTCAGTTTAGCAAAACATTTCCAAAAGCCCCCCCAAGAGCTGCCGGGCATCGCCCAGCGCTGGTGCTGATCCCGGTACCGGGGAGTCACGGAGAGTC
>NW_010314996.1:723-1607 GCF_000700745.2 Antrostomus carolinensis | reverse complement strand
CACATGGTGACACATGGGGACAGGGATGGGACCATGGGGACACTTGGGGACACATGGGGACAGGGAGGGGGACAGGGATGGGACCATGGGGACAGGGGTGGGGACAGGGGTGGGGACACGGTGACAGTTGGGGACAGGGATGGGGACACACAGTGACAGTTGGGGACACATGGGGACACTTGGGGACAGGGATGGGTCCCCCAGACTGGGAAAGGAGCCTCCAAACTGGACAGGGACCGACCCCCCCCCATCCCAGTCTCTTGCTGCTGGCGCCCCCTGGCGGCTAACCCGCGGTGCTGCGTGATGGTGGGCGTGGCTGGAGCGGTGTGGGCGGGGCTTAGAAAGGCGTGGTCCTTAATAAGCCTGGGCTGGAAAGCCCCGCCCACCTTCACTGATTGATTGACAGGTGGGTCAGCCAATGAGGAGACACCATCACACCCCAGCCCCCCCTCCATAGGCTCCATGTCCTCCTGTCCCCATGGAGCTCCTTGTCCCCATGGACACCTTGTCCCCAAGGTTCTCTGACCCAGGAGCTCCTTGTCCCTGTGTCCCCATGTTGCTCCATGACTCAGGAGCTCCTTGTCCCCATGGCTCCATCTCTTCAGCAACCCTGGTCCCCACATCTCCTACTCCTCCAAGACCCTTTCACTCAAGGTCTCCACATCCCCAGAAGCTCCCTGGGCCACAACATCTCCACATCTTCACCACCTTGTCCTCCAAGTAGCCATGACCCTTGATCCACCTCCCCAAGGACCTCATGACTTGGGAAGCTCCTCCAAGTAGCCATGACCCTTGATCCACCTCCTCCAAGTAGCCATGACCCTTGATCCACCTCCCCATGGACTTCATGACTTGGGAAGCTCCTCCACGTAGCCATGACCCTT
>NW_010314996.1:0-587 GCF_000700745.2 Antrostomus carolinensis | reverse complement strand
AACCCTGGTCCCCACATCTCCTACTCCTCCAAGACCCTTTCACTCAAGGTCTCCACATCCCCAGAAGCTCCCTGGGCCACAACATCTCCACATCTTCACCACCTTGTCCTCCAAGTAGCCATGACCCTTGATCCACCTCCCCAAGGACCTCATGACTTGGGAAGCTCCTCCAAGTAGCCATGACCCTTGATCTACCTCCCCCTGGACTTCATGACTTGGGAAGCTCCTCAACCCTACCCGAGAAGACCCCCAACCTACAAGAACATCTCTTGGTGGCCCAAAGCTTCTCCTCAGGTGCCACCATCATGACGAGAAAGAAGAGAGACGAGCGGTTGATCTTGAAGCTGCTTTTTATTGGCCACGTTGGGAATGGGTCAAGCTTAGACATGATGATGATGAAGAACCAAGATGGCTTCCTCTCCTCCCCCTCTCCCCCCCCCCCAAAAGAACAGTCACAAACACAGCACAAGGTAATTACAATAATAATTAATAATTAATAATTAATTAATTAATAAAAAAATTCAACATCTCCCTCAACAACAACAAACAACAACAAGAAGAAGATCAGAGATGGAGAGAAGAAGAAG
>NW_010314995.1:279-486 GCF_000700745.2 Antrostomus carolinensis | reverse complement strand
CCTCCTCCTCCTCCTCCTCTTCCTCCCCCTCCTCCCCCCGCACCCCCAGACTGATTTATTTATATATTTATTTATTTATTTTTGGGCTGGCAAAGAACCCTCCTGGGTATGTTAATGAGATGTAAATGAGCAGCTGAATGGCTGCTTGGGCCAGCACACGCGTGTGGGTGCGTGTGGGTGCGTGTGCACGCGCCTCATTGAAGCATC
>NW_010314995.1:0-214 GCF_000700745.2 Antrostomus carolinensis | reverse complement strand
ACACACATGTGTCTCCATACGTGTCTCCATACGTGTCTATAGGGCTGTACCCATGGGTGACAGCCCCGAACACGCGATGAGGCCACGCGAGACCCGTGTTGTGCCAACGGCTTCTATACATGTGTAGAGGTGAAGTTACATATGTGTAGGGGTGACATTACATGCATGTAGATGTGGCGTTAAATACATGTAGAGGTGGCATTACATACATGTA
>NW_010314994.1:0-1665 GCF_000700745.2 Antrostomus carolinensis | reverse complement strand
TACGCGTATATATATATATACATATATATACCTTTTAAAAGATTTATAATTTTTTTATTCCCCTTTATTTCCGTCCGGTGATAACCTGCACTCTCGTTACAGTTAGTTCGCTGTAATAAACTGAATTACATGGCTCGGCATAATTTCAGTTTCCTCTCCTTTCCCCTTTTCTCCCGTATTTACTTATGATTTTGTGAGATCTGTATGCATTTGGCGTGGCTTACTGCTTTTTTATTATTTTTAACTTTTATTTCTTCCAAAAAGCGAAAAAAAAAAGAGGGAAAAAAAAAAAAAAGAAACCCCCACAAAGCCACGCTGTTTTAGCCCGGAATCTGTCTTTACGGAGACTAACGTGATCTGGCGCAGCTCAGGGGTACATTGTAAATGTAGGTCTTGATAACCCCTCACTCACCCTGTCCCCAGCAAGTACTCTGTCTCAGAGCAGTGAGGGCGATGGAGTCTAGTCTGGCTTAGTTATTGTTGGCATTTAAAGCGTATTTTAACATTAATACTAAAAGAATGACGTTTTGATCCGATTTTTTTTTTCTTCCAAATGTTTTTAAAGTAGCACTTTTGTAGAGGGTAGGGCCACGAATGTAATTTAAAAAAAGAAAAAAAAAAAGAAAAAAAGACTCTCTAAGTAAGTTCTCATACCATTTAAGGTATATTTTTGTGTTATAGACCCATGCAGATGCAAAAGTCCAAGTGCTGGACAATCAAAACGTAAGCTTGTCATTGTTTAATGCATACTTAAACAATTTTATTTTTGTCTTGAAATTATTAATAATGTGATTTTCTGTCCGCTTCCCTATCCAGGTGTCGAATGGATGTGTGAGTAAAATTTTGGGCAGGTATTACGAAACTGGCTCCATCAGACCCAGGGCAATCGGAGGTAGTAAACCGAGAGTAGCGACTCCAGAAGTTGTAAGCAAAATAGCGCAGTATAAACGAGAGTGCCCCTCCATCTTTGCGTGGGAGATTCGAGACAGATTACTATCAGAGGGGGTCTGTACCAACGATAATATACCCAGTGTAAGTTCATGAAAAAAACCTTCCTGTGTGCTGTGTACAATGCTGGGTAGCCGTAGCGAGCCTCTGCTTCCTTTGTTTTGATATCAGAGGAGAGGAGAGCAGGTTCACATCATTTGCATGTGGCAGGGTCAGACGCGTTTTTTTCATACAGAATCTGACAAATGCCTTTAAGGAGGGAAAAAAAAAATAATAAAAAATATGCGGGTCACCCCTGCGCCTAGCGCCTCAGGACTGCGCGCATCAGTCGAAGCCATCACTCTGGTTCTGCAGGGTTGGGTTTGGGGCTTTTTTTTTTTTTTCTTTCTTTCTTTTTTATTTTTTTTTTTCCCCGTGGTTTGTTTGTTTGTTTGCACCACACCACCAGCAGTAAGCGAGTCGGGGCGGTCGCGACACGGCGGGACGCGCTCGGGGAGCCCCTGACTTGCGCCCAGGTCGAGCCGCCCGCTGCGCGGGGGGACGCGGGGGTTGCGCGGGTGCCTGGCGGGGAGCGCGCTACCGCACTACCATTGCCTTTCCTGTCCTTTGCCTTCCAGGTGTCGTCGATAAACAGAGTCCTACGCAACCTGGCTAGCGAAAAGCAACAGATGGGTGCCGACGGGATGTACGACAAGCTGAGGATGCTGAACGGGCAGA
>NW_010314993.1:10682-15920 GCF_000700745.2 Antrostomus carolinensis | reverse complement strand
GCCTCTCATTCCCCAGTCTGTATGTGTGTGTGCCCAGGGTTGCTGTGCCCCAGGTACAAAATCCAGCACTTGCCCTTGTTAAAATTCATACAGTTGGTGATTGCCCAGGTCTCTAATTTATCTCAGTCTCTCTGCAGGGCCTCTCTGGCCTCGAGAGTGTCCACAGGACCTCCCAATTTGGTGTCATCAGCGAAGTTAGTTAGCAGTCCTTCAAGCTCTGTATCCAAGTCATTGATGAAGACATTAAAGAGCCCTGGCCCCAGGATGGATCCCATTTTAGGCTCGGTTTCTGTTTTTTCCCCTCGAGTTTAAAGAGCTTACAGGTCTCTCAACTTCTTGCCAAATATGGGCGGTTGCTGGCTCAGGTGATAGATTCACACAATGGACATGGGCCAGGGAGGGTCCAAAATATGGGTTTGGACTTTGGGACTGTTGCTTCAAACGATGTCACTTCAGAGTACAGGTTTGGTGCAGGAAATGTAGGATTCTCTCTTTTTTTGCCAAGTCTACTCCATGTGCTAGGTGGCTCCCATTCAGGCTTTGGAGGCTCTCCGAGATTAAAACATTACTGACAAGTTAAAAGATTGCAAGACGTTATTTGGGCACCTCTGCCACTACTATTGTGAAACTAGTTTTTGAGGCTTTGGGTAAAATATAGTTATCTATTAAAGACTTTCAGAAATACCTGCTTATGGGGCGACGTTGTACTGTATTTAAAGAAGCAGCGTGTACTTAATTCAGCGGTTTGAAACATTTGCTGTAGCACACCCAAAACTGCCTGGAGAGATTTCTACAGCTTCTCTGCTTCTACCAGTTTGCCTGTTTGGATTTCTGCTGCAGATGTTTCATGGCAGTTTGGGATCCTCTGCTATTTGTGGGTTGTAATTTTACTTCCTCCCCTCAGTATCTATCTTCATTTCCTTGTCCCCAGACTAGATGTAGATGGGACAAACATGCTTTATTCCTGTTTGCTCAGTTCACACTTCCTGATCTCCTGATTTCGTTTTCCTTCTTCCCAGGGAAGGTGGATTTTATGTCCCCAAAGAACATAGCAATCAACATTATTATTAATGGACATAGCTTTGGACGATCATATTCATGCCAAGAATAAATACAATGAGAGGATTTATTTTGTCTGTACAGTAAAATTGTTTAAAAACTAACCATCCATATAGTACCAGTGGTTTAGGGAGCTGCAGTGGCTCAACATAAAACTGTGTTATCCCATAGGCACATTCTCCTTTTTATTTTAGTCAGGTGTAACTCATAGAAGTAACTAGTTAAAAGGGTGGATAATTTAATTATTTTATTTTACCATACATACCATACTGATGCTACCATGGAGCATCAGAACTATTTAAAAATGCAAGCTATACAGGAATACAAGTGGAATGTCTTGTCAGAGATCATGTAAGATATAAAAAGGTTTTGGCCCTAGTCATTAAGCTTGATTGTTTCTGTTTTTCTCACCATCCAGGTAATGGTGCCTGGGAGACAAAACACTCTTCTGCTTCAGCCTCTGATGTCTGATACAGAATACAAAGTTACCATCACTCCCATCTATTCTGATGGGGAAGGAGTCAGTCTCTCAGCTCCTGGCAAAACTCGTAAGTACAAACTTTCTGCTTGTCTTTGGCCAGGATATGCGTGAAGAAAGGCTTACTCATTTTGGCCTTTTTCCCTTGGCTGTAGTAGTATATTTTAGTATAAATATTGTCTTATTTTGCAAGACTTATATGACTTGAGCTTTATATTAATCTCAGTTCATTGATTTATAAATAATGGGTTCCTTCTAATTGATAAATTGTATTTTATATTCAGATACTGTGAGTTTGCAGAAACTTTTTGACTAATAAAGCTGCAAAGTTCTTGATAGATAGCCCACCAAGGACAAGCCAGCTAATGCAGAAAAGAAAGTAAACAATGCCTGCTGGGATAGTATCAAACCAACCATTGTACTGTTAGATTTTCTTTTGTGTGAGATCATTCCTTCCTAAAGGTCATTAGAAATGCTGCTGAACTTTTTATAAAAGTGATTGCATTATCACTAGACTTCTGACCATGTACCAAAAGATTACTCAGCTGTAGCTTAAATTCTCTCTCTACTGTATATTGGTAAAAAGTCATCTCATTGTGCACTGATGGTCATATAGTATGATTTTATTGAATTATCCTCCTAATTTATATAATTTCTGCCTAAATTGAAGTGCTGTTTGTGCAGCAAATCACTTGTAAATCATTCCTTTGATTCCATTTGAAAATGCTAAGTGTTCATAAGAGCATGATTTATACATTAAGAAGTTTAGGACACTTGGATTGAAAGAAACTATATAAATAAACATAAATCTCCCTGAATTGTCTTACATTTTTAAAAGAATGTAGGGACAAAGTTGGGAGTTAATTTGAAAATTCATTGTTTGTTGAACAAAGTTTGTAATTAGTCCTTGGTATAACTTTCTCAAATGTATCAACATTAATCCACTGACGTAATGCCAAGGATGAATTTGATTAAAGGCTTTCATCCTGGCAATTTTACCTGTAAATCTAAGAGTACCAGGTATCGCACTATTTTCATGTGAATGTGCTTGTATGAGATAAACTTGTAAAAGCTCAGTTTTGTTTCCTTTTAGTACCCCTGTCTGCTCCTAAAAATTTACGTGTCTCAGATGAATGGTACAACAGATTACGCATCAGTTGGGATGCCCCACCATCACCCACAATGGGTTACAGAATTGTCTACAAACCTATTAACAGTGAGTTTTTGAACTGATTTTTTTGTTGTTGTTTGTTTTTGACAGTGCAATGCCTTCACGTCTTTTGCTGAATTTTGTGCTTAAATCTAACAGTTGCAGTTACAGCCTTGAAAGTGCTGTTAACTTAAGTGTCTCAGGTTTTGGATATGAAAGTTTCATAGTCACAGAATGATGCAGGTTGGAAGTGACCTCTGGACATCATCTGGTCCAACTCCCTGATCAGAACAGGGCCAGCTAGGAACAAGTTTTGCTAGACCTTGTCCAGTTGACTTTGCAATATCTCCAAGGATGGAGATTTTAAAACCTCTCTAAGCATCTGTTCCAGGTTTTGACTACCCTCACTGTGAAACTGTTTATCCTAATATCTAATCAAAATTTCATATGTTGCAGATTTTGTTTATTTTCTCTTACCTTCTTCCTGTTTGCCTCAGAAGAGATTCTGTCTCAGTCTTCTCTACCCCATCCAGTTAGGTAGATGTAGGCAGCAGTTAAGATTCCCCATATAATTAGCATTTTAAGGCTGATCAAACCCACTCTTTCAGTCTGACCTTTTACGTCATTTTACCATGACTCTTTATTTCAGAGACTACCTTTAGTCTCTGCATGTTCCTCTCTTCTGTGTTCTCCTATCCTTCAATTTCCTTCCCCTCACAGTGCAAACAAAGCTTTTGTTTCCTTGAATTTTATTCCCACCTCCCAAATGCTTGACATTTTATTCATTGCCCATTCTGTCTGTGCTGCATCCTTTGCCCACCTGCACATTGCAGCTAGTCAAGGCACCCAAGCTCCTTCAAATTTCTTCAGAAAAACATGGTCCTCTATTGAGAGTGAAACACAAATGTGTGAGCATTAAGGGACAAAAATACTGTCCAATGACAATACTGTTGCCTGGTTTCTGAAGTGTATCCAGAACAAGTAAGAGAGGTGACAAAGGAGCTGTTTGCTGTTCTGATTTTGGAAGGTTTTATTCTTTTCTATTTTCATTATTGTTTTTGCATAGTGTTAAATGCTGGTGTTGTATAAGAACCCCTTAGGGACTGTATGGCTGACTGGCATCTGCTGTCCCCACTGTTGGTGTTGGCACAACATCAAACTGAGGAGATCTTTGGCTGCCTATTTAGTAAGTCACTGAAGCAGAACAAAAGGGTCTTAACAGATGCCAGTGTCTAGCCCTGCCCTAATGAATCCCACTGCTAAATTTCCCAAGTGTGTTGTGGTTTCTATCCATGCAGTGACTGAGCAGAGTGTCTTTGGTTTTGTGCATGTTAAAAAAAAAAAAAAGGCAAGAAAAGTAGCAGTAACTTTAGGAGCACATGTAATTTTGGATGTGTCTTAAGGTTTGTTATAACTACACACTAATTCAATGGATGAGCAGATGATTCTCTAATTTATTTCATTCTTTTGTAGTTCCTGGTCCTGCGTTGGAGACCTTTGTAGGAGATGATATTAATACCATTCTAATTCTAAACCTCTTCAGTGGAACGGAGTACAGTGTTAAAGTATTTGCTTCATACTCAACAGGCTTCAGTGATGCCCTAACAGGCGTAGCCAAAACCTGTAAGAATGATTTCACGCTCTTCAGATCTTTACAGGCTGGTTTTCGCTATAACTATGGCTTTGTACAGCTCCCTGAATAAATTTTACGTGGAAGACTTTCTCAGCTGTGTGCAAATTTTTTTCCTGAAATTAAAGGTTTTTGTTTTTGGTTTTTTTGTTTTTTTTGTTTTTTTAATCAGACTATATCGAACTATGGCTTTGTACAGCTCCCTGAATAAATCTTACGTGGAAGACTTTCTCAGCTGTGTGCACATTTTTTTCCTGAAATTAAAGGGTTTTTTTTGTTTTTTTTTTTTTTAATCAGACTATATCAGGCTTTAAAATAATCTGGTGGATGTTAGCAAGACAGGGGTCATAAAGCAGTTGTTGTTATTTATCAGCCAAACATATTTTCTTAGTAGTAGATATTAATCTCCTTAATGGAAAGTCTGTTTAGTCTTTTTTTATTTCTAGCTCCATATATATAACCTGATGTAGTCTTTATATATGTAAAGCTCAATTTTAAATTAGGTTTTGACAGAAATATTGCTATTATAATGATATTTTTATACTTTTCTGTAGTAACTGAATTTTTAACAGTGTTTATTATTTAGTCTTAACTAAATTGACTGAAGTTCCACACTTCTAGTCTAAAGATTCACTTTGGTTTTCCTTCCTGTTTTGGGTTTTCTTGACATTATTTTTTAAATTATTTTTTTATTTATTTTTTAATAATATTAAAATTATTTTAAACAATTTTTAAAAATTATTTTAAGTTTTAGTTTATTTGTTAAAAATGAATTGGCACAAGTGTTTTACTATAATTATTTTTTCATTTTTTGTTTTTTGTCTTATTAGAGGAGTAAATCTAATTTTTTTTGTATTTAATTTTCAGTGTACTTGGGTGTGACAAATTTGGATTCCTATCAAGTCCGCATGACTAGCCTCT
>NW_010314993.1:527-10220 GCF_000700745.2 Antrostomus carolinensis | reverse complement strand
AAAGCTCTGATTGAATCCAGACCGTGCTCACATAGTTGGAACAGCATCCAGTTTTGTCTGTTCTCATTCTGTTGATTGTTAATTGTAGTAAAGTTACTCTCTGGATAAACATGAGATCTTTTTATGTGACAATACATCGTGTCTTGATGCTTCTAGCACTGACCATGTAGAAGGTGAATTACAGTGTCTTCCATCTCAGTGATTCTCAGGTGTAGCCAGAGGTTATGGAGAAGTCACTATTTGTGCAGACTAACTCTCTCATCCCCAGTAGACATCAGTGGTCTTTTGAATGGTGACAAATAAAAAGCTTGGATAACTTGAGAGAAGTGCAGTTAATAACATGTAATGAGATCTATTAAATGTATCATGAAAAATACTAATTTGGTTGCAAAAAAATAATGACTTTTCTGTGGAATGGCAAGTGGATGGTGATACGGTTTATTTGAAGGCCTGGAATACAGACAGGCTGTTGAGAAAGCAGAGGTCTTGGCTGGCACAAGACAGCACAGATTTCCTTCTCATCTGGGACCTAGCCAGCATGCTGCTTTCATCATCTAGTGAAACTATCACATCTAGAACTGCCAGAATTGTTTTAACCGAGCCAAAAAAGCCTAAATGTGAGCAGAACGAGCTAAAGTGTGAACAATTGCTTCTTATTAACATCTATCATGAAGAGTTTTGATTGTCAGATCGGGTGTGTGTCTTGTTCAGAAAGTGGTAAATTATTTTTATACTAGTCTAACGCCTCCTGATAAGCATCAGGTGTTTTTGCATTGGCAGAGAATGACTGTTGGGCTTTTTTTTTGTATATAGTCTGTAAAATATGAGATCAGTTGTTTGTATTTCACTTCCTTCTGTTACAGATTATGAATTAGTCTGAAGGTTTTCTTCTTACTGTTAAAATATGCCTTATGTTATTTCCAGTACCTGTTTTTTTTTTCCATTGTCAACATGTTTTCCAGTGCAGAATTTAGTGGAATTAATTTTGGAGCCTGTAAATACTATTCCTTAACCAACTTGTTAAGTCGTTACTAGTGGAAGCTGGAATACAATATCTAGCTCAATCTCTCTTGCAATTACTGAGCACATTAGAGCCTCTGAGAACCAGAGGCTTAGACAAAGGATGCCATAGCATTATATAACACTACAATTCCTCATTAGACCCTGGTAATGTAGGACCACATCCAAAGCCCATTGATGACAGTGTCAGTGATTTTTATTAACTTTTGTGGATGGGGTGAAATTCATGTTTTTTCATGCAGATGCTTGACACATTCCTTAGCTCCTACTTAAAATGAAGGATGAAATGTTACAGAGACCTCTGCAAAGAGGTCAATTTTCAGAAATAAGGCAGTATGTAGTTTATTAATTTATGTCAACCACTTGCCCTTCATCTGCTGTCATGTCCTCTTCTTATTTCAACCTTAAATTACATTATTCAATAAAACAGTAAAGAAATGTTTTAATGGTTTATTTTACAATTCCAGATGGGAAAAAGCAGGAAGTAAATCTTGGTGGAGGAACACCTAGACATTGTTTCTTTGAGCTGATGCCTGGAACTGAATATAAAATCAGTGTTCATACACAGCTTCAGGAGATAGAGGGCCCTGCTGTAAGCATCATGGAGACAACATGTGAGTAAAAAAGATCAGAGTTCAGCCAGCTGCGATGATGGTTGATTGCTTCTTGTGTTTTGCCCTTTGCCCACAGATGTGCTATTCCTATGCAGTCACCTTTATCTGAGTTTTTAATTATTCAACTACATTTCATCCCCTTCACAGAGGTGCAGGAGTCTTACACCACTGCTGTGTATTATTTGTGAAGTCACATTCATCAACTGTATTGGATTTTTTAGTGAGAATGGAAAAGGGAGGATGGTTTAGCTTGCTTCTACCAGGGGATACTCTGAAAATCTGTGATTCTGGGAAAAAAAAAATAAGAAAAATGAAGCAAACGGAGAAACAGACAGTTTTGTACCCTGTAGCTCTTGTTATTTAGTAAAATTTCACCAGTGTCTGAGTAATTTACAGTTAAATGGGACCTTGATACCCAGTCTACTTATGTATTTTAAAACAAACAAACAAACCTTTTTTTTTATTATTCTTAATAACACAAGACAGGCAAAAAAAATACCCTCACAAGGCAAGATCCTGCTCTCATGAGTTCAAAATGCTGTAAAATAAAATGCAGGATGAACAGAGCAAATACTTTAAAATTTTCTTTCTTTCTTCAAGCCCATTATCAATCTCAGTGATTTCCCTCTTCTCATGCTATATTACTGTACACCACAATGTTTTTACCCTTCTCTCAGGCTAGGTAATGTTTATAATTTTCCTCTTCAAGTGAACCTTCCCACACTTAATGGTTTCACATAGGAAAAACTTATGACTCCACTTCTCAGTTGTCCAGGGCTCATTCTCAAAGCGATGAGGAGCAAGCCAAGCTTCTGCTGCTTTTTGGAGGAATGCATTTTGTGTACTCTGCAGTTCAAAGAGTTAGGAGACGTAAAGAAGCACAGACCTTGGCCTACATATCCATTTGAGAAAGATGGTTTGTGATACAGACGAATTATTGTATCACCTCAGAAGAAAATACTTCAGGGTGCTTAGAGAGCAGTCTTTCAAGTCACCTTACTACAGTTGTGACCCTTTCTAAATGGGTCTGGTCCTGGTCTGTCTGTGGCCATGGAGGTCCTGGGCATTAGTTTCATGTAGGTGTTTCAGAGTTTTGGCCTTCCTCTTGTCGAAGCCAATGGGAAAACCCACATCAGTTGCTGTGGGAGTCAACTTGGATGTGGACACGAGCCTTGTAAGGAATCCTGTTTGTACTAATCTTTCCCCAAAATAGGTACCTTTTCTGAAGTCATATCTAAATCTATCCGTTGTCTATAAGTATGACTTATAGCAAATAGCAAGTATAGTCTTACTTGGAGGAATGATGTTCTGTCACCTGTGGCTTCTTATGCTAATTGCTTTGAAAAAAAATGGGAAAAATGCCCTTGCATGAAAGCAGAAGCTTTTACTCACAGTTGTGGAAGTCAACACATGTGCATGTTATCTGTGAGAATTCAGCCAAGACTGTATTGAAAGGCACTTAATAGAGCTCTTGCATTCAGCAGAGCTGTCAACCAGTGATCCTGTATTCAGCTGGGTTTCTGGGAGCTTGTCATTCCAAAACTTATTTTCAGAAATTGCTGCAGGCAACAAAGCCACACTCCTGTAGAGTTGTGGTTGGAACTGCATTTCTAGCTGGAAACATAACAAGGTCTTCCACCGAGTTCAGGAAAATCTTGATCAGGACAGGCTGTGATCTGCTCCGAGTGTAGGCACTGGCTTTCTTTTGCACTGCCTCTGTATGTTGGATTGCTGGACTAATCTCTTCTTCCATCCACTGTCAGCAGAGACCTACTTTCTGTGACTAGGGACTGGTTGTGGTCAGAAAGGAAAAGAACACTGACCTTTTACAAATACTAAGTCAAGAATAGGGCTGCCACGTGGGGAAAACCAAAAGGGGCAGTTCCAGTAGTAGTTCAGTTGTGTCATTCTATCATTCAGGCTGAAATGCAACTGTTAATTGCTCTGTAATAGTATTGGTCAGTGTGGAAGGATATTACATGCACACATTCACCTACATTTCTTTTCAATTGCATAACTAGTTGATTAGAGATAATGTATTTTAAATGTGGAGATGAGTAGAAAATGCTGTGTTTAATATAGATAACATATATTGGGCTTTTAAGCATTTTTTAATGTTTCTTCCTTTATTCTCCAGTACCATTTCCAACTCAACCACCAACAACACCTTCAACACCACCTCCACCACCTACAATCCCTCCTGCAAAAGAAGGTAAGTGCTGCTTGTGCAGGTTTATGATAATTTTATGGTGTTGTTGCAGTGTTATTCTGCTTCTGACACTATTTTAGACCTGTGGGGATCAGATTGCAAAATGCATTTGCTACAGCGACAGTGTTAAGACAGCTGACTTAAATTTAATGAGCCAAAAATCTGACATCATTATTGTATTGTTGAAATTTGCAGAAAGGAATGTTAATATGTGTGAGATTTTCTTTTTCCAGAACTCCTAAACCATGCATATTTTGTAACTGAAGCAGACATCCTAGGGTAATTAAACTTCTAAAGCAGCATGTTACTTGGAAATATGTCTACTTTAGGTAACGAGAAGAGTGTTGACCATGTTCAGTCTCTTCTCTCTTTAAATGTAGACTTCCTTCTATTTATCATTTGAACATGTAGTTTTTTGTACAGAGTCTCATAGATATTTATGTGAGGGGAGATTTATTGTTGGAGACAGGGTCAAATCTGTCAGCTTGAAGTTGGTGGACCAAACTGACATATAGTAGTTGAGAATTTAATCCAGAAGTACAGGGAAAAAAGACCATGTGTGTGTGTTTTAGAACCGCATAGCATCAGATTTATGTATTTATTTATTTTTAATCCAAGCCTAATCAACAGAAAAAAAGAAATACAGGTACGTACCTTTCTGTCCCGTTCTCTGGATTTAGATGAACACTTTTCATCAAGATTAAATATGTTGAAAAATATACTTTGAGACTGTTTCTGACTCCAAGCAATAGACTTGGATTCTGTAGAGTGTTGAAGGATCCCAGTTCCCATGAAAGACAGAGCAACTTGTGTGAGCAGTTGTACAGCTCTGTAGGCCATTTTTCATAAGAACATGCTGGGATAAGATGAGGGGTAAACCTGTGTTGCATTGAGTATTAGGCACTACAGAGTTTAGGGTAAACTTTTGAATGAACTAGTTTTCCACAGTCGTGATTCTCTCATCTTGCTTATTATGTCATGCTAGGAATCTGGGATTGTGTAAGTTGATGTATGACTTTATTTAATAATCTAAATAAAAATAAAAATGGTTAGCCAGATTTTAAAGAACCATTATAGCTTTGAAGTGTATTCTGTGATAGGGTCTGTCAGTGAAGATCATTCACCCCTTGCAGAGCTCAACTGATTCTATACCTGCACTGAAGTCAGTACCAGCAGGTCTGTTTGCTAAAGCATTATTAACTAACATTAAACAAGGGCTTTTCATTACAGTTGCATTTTCTTAAGTGATTTATGAGATTTCCTGAGGAGTTGAGGCATTACTCTAATTCCAGAATACTCGCTTTTCTTTCTCAGTGTGCAAAGCAGCCAAAGCTGACCTAGCGTTCCTGGTGGATGGGTCATGGAGTATTGGAGATGACAATTTCAATAAAATAATTAGCTTTCTCTATAGCACTGTTGGAGCTCTGGATAAGATTGGTCCTGATGGAACGCAGGTAATCAACATGTAGAGAGATGGAGAGTGCATGGACTTGACAAGGTATTTTAGACTAGCACCAGAAGTGAAGTGAATCAAAAAGTAATTCACATAATTTCATGGTTCTTTTGAAAATATGCACTGCTTTAGGACAGCATTTTTTTCAATATCTTCTTTTATACACACCACATGGTGAAAATAATGATAGGAATTTTTTTAGTATGAAGGCTAAGTATCATTTCAGTCTCCTCTAAATCATTTGAATGTGATTTAAGTTGTGTTAATGATTTTGGTATTGGTACTCACTGTGGTATTTATTTCTAAATAAGCTAAAAATGGCACTGATAAGGAAAATTAAAAGTTCATTTATTTAAAAACACATGCTTTACAGAGTCTACATTGTTTAAAATAAAATACAGTATTTACAATTATTGTTCTATTTATGTATTTGTTTAGAGAGCTGCTTGAATCTGCTCCAGAAAAGATTATTGGCAAATATAATACTGTTTTAAGTATTAACTGTATAATGTGCAGTTTGGGGTAGCAATGAAAATTATTTTTAACTTGTTCAAACACTGAAGAACACTCAATTTTTTACTATTTCTTGCTATACAACTATTTTCCCAGAATATAGTCCATGGTGCTTCAGAAACTTAAACACAAGCTAAAGCTTAAGCATGTGACTAGCTCATTTTAAATCAAGACACCACTTATATTCTATAAAGTTTAATATGTGTTTTGTGAGTTGTAGGGATTTAGTGTGTAGTATTGAAATACAATGTCTGGACTAATGTAGCATCATATTTGGGAGAGGCAATATTTCTTGCATATTTCTATTACTTGCTTCAGTATTGCTCCCTAACTGAAGTTACTTATGTGCAGCTATTCATTCATGGAGACTCAATATAAGTCCCTGCAGTTTTGTGTCTGAGTAACTGTACACGTGTGAGCAGCTGTAACTAGGATTTTGCTTTTGGGCTCAATTGAGAGCGCATTTGCCAAAGAGGGTATTACTTTTCTCATCCTGTTTGCTGCAAAATTAAACCAGAAAATGCTATGTGGTTTCCAAGGCTGCAGAGAGTAAAATTAAACATTATATAGCGAAAGCTTCTCAAAGAGAAAAAAAAAATTCTGGCTTTTGTTTAAGGATGAAAAAAAGTTACAAGATAAATCCTTGTTTAAAATGTGCTGGTTCACTTACTTTTTGCTTATACACTGGGTGGTGCTTTAGTAATGAACACATTTTCTGTGTGCACAGGTTGCAATAATTCAGTTCAGTGATGATCCCAGGACAGAATTTAAATTGAATGCATACAAAACAAAAGAGACTCTCCTTGAAGCTATTCAGCAAATAGCCTACAAAGGAGGAAATACAAAAACAGGTGAGAAAGGTCATGATTGTGATGCAGATTTTCTCCCTGCTACTCTCTGTGCAGTATTTCTTTTCCACTTGCAAAGTGGTTGAATGTATCCATGCAACACCAGTAAAAACATGGTATCTCCACACTGGGCTTCGAAAGTTGGGCTTTGAAGTTAGCAAGTCTTTGTAATCTGCAGTTGACATCCTTCACCTCGTACTGCTGGGTATTCACCCCTCTGACCAACAGTGATGTCAAGGATCAGGGAGGAAGGGAGAGGGGCAACTAGACAGAAGTGAGTGATTTTGGAGGTGGGGGAATGGGGAGTAACAAAATGAAATCAGCTTGGCAAGTGGAAAATGGGAGGGGAGAGAAGGTGGGAGGGAGCTTGCAGAGCATGTAGAAAGCAGTGGACAGAGTGAAGGGTCTGTCTGGTTTTAAGCCAGGACAGTTAAGCCTCAGTGGTGTGTTTAAGACTAGGCTTGGGGAAGATGTCTGTTAACTGAATGTAGTTACATTTTAATTAATCCCTTAAGATAGCTCCCTGATGTGGAGAAATTAAAGATGAGTGCTGAAAGGGTTAAAATCTATTTTAGTTGGAAACTGTACATTTTATTATTCTCAGACCGCACAGAAATTTCTTGCAGCTGTTTCATTGTGTCCAATCTCAGCAGTATCAAAATAACACGTTTTCCATTCACTCAAGAAAATGCTACAATGACACTTTCACTTGTTACCTGGACTGTGCCCTATAATCCAGTAAGAGAAGATTTTGTTATCTCTAACCTGCACAGAATTCCCTTTCCCACACACGTCATGTTCTTGAACTTCACCTTCTGAATTGAAGAAATGAATGGCTGAAGCCATCACATTTCCAGAAATTAGGGTCAAAATTAAACTTTTCTAAATCTCTATTTTAATAACTACAGAATGCATTAATTTACAGACTGCTCAGGACCCAACAGCTTTATCTTTCTGTCAGTGTCTAACATGGTATGAGAAACCATTAGAAATTGGATTTATGTCATAATGTAAATATGTTGTCAATTTTTTCTGTTTCAGGCAAAGCCATTAAACATGCAAGAGAAGTCTTGTTTACTGGAGAGGCAGGCATGAGAAGGGGCATTCCAAAGGTTTTGGTTGTCATTACTGATGGGCGATCACAGGATGATGTGAACAAAGTCTCCAGAGAAATGCAACTGGATGGTAAAATGCATAGTTTTAAGAACTAAGAACTCACATTTTCCTTTTTCTCATTAATTATAACTATGTAAGTGTGGGCATGAGATAAGGGTCTCTTTTGCTCCAGGAAGATTTCCAAAGAAAACAGACAGAAAATGCTGAGAAACTCAGAATATCACTAGGATATGGTTAGATTCTGGATCTTTTTTTTTTTTCATTTTTGTGATTAATGCTATTATTTTTCATTTTGGTGGTATAGTAGTTAGTGGAATTGCTCCCATCATGAAGAATTTAGGGAACATGATTCTGAGAATCTGGACTGTCATCTATGAAGTGTAGCCTTATGTTTACCAGCAAACTGAGCTATTTTGTTTTCTATACAAGAGGTCCTTTGAAAATTCTTTCATATTTTGTTTTACTGGTTCTGATCTGCTCTCATATTACACTAATTACCTTTAAGAATTTTTATAAACCACTAATTTTAGAACTTTAAGCAGCCACATAGTGTTGTGAGTCTAAACATAAGAACTGGGTTAGTTGTTGTAGAAATGTCTGATACTGAGGTTTGTACCAAACCCCAAAGGGCACAATGTGCCACGTGGAAAAAAAACGAAGGATGGAAGAAGAAAGCTATCATCCTTTTAATCTGAGGAGATCTGAGAAGAAATTACATTTGTGCTTTTTAATTTGCCTTTAGACTTTGGCAGCTATGAAGTTACCAGTGTATACTACTGATTTCTCAAACCCAATGCAATTGTCAAGCTTGGCTGCCTGCTTATATTATTGCTAGATGCTGAGTGCAGTGCCTTGATAAATAAAATCATATCACAAAATAGTTGAGCATGCATAACTTGGTTTAGGTAGCAATCAGGAAAACCTCATATTTGTGGTTAAATTGGAGTCTGTCTGAGCTGAACAAAAACATGTTCAACAGTCAGGTAAGTCTTGCGGTTGCCCTATTAACTATCAGACTGTCATTGACCTCAAGAGGAGACAGCATATGGTGGGGGTTCAGTTGCTGACTGGGATGTGTCGCCTTGGACAAATGACTTTCTCCCATTTCCTTTTGTGCGTGCTGTATGCTTAGGCTGCAGATAGGTTGGAGCAGGTACTGACTTGCATCTATGATAGTCGGGGATGACGAGGTACTGATCTTAGATGAGACGTGAAGATGTTATAAATACATTAAGTCAAAGTTTTGTTAAGCTAAAAGCTCCACAGAAGGTTATGGATGCCCTCAGGCCTCATTCAAACTTAAAGACAATATTGTTTGACTGGAGTAAATTTGAGACTGAGCCATGCAAGAACAGTATGTCCATTAACAATATTCAGCCTCATGTAGACAGGTTTTTTCTTTATCTTTTATGGAAAGGAAAATGTTGAAAAACTTTGAGCTAGTTTAATGCTCCTCAAACAAATAGGATACAATTTCCATTTCATGGAAATCTTTGAAGTCAGGCTCCAGTTTCAAAATATGTTAATGCAGAACGTATAGAACAGATTCAACCAGTGCAGTTAAGTTGCTGATGAAATGAGAATGCATTTATTTCCGTGTTCACTCATGAGGCATCAGTGGCAAGAAAACTGTGATTAATATATGGCACAGAACAAAATCTATAAAAGACCTACAGGAAATTAATTGCTGTGCTTTGTATTTATGATATATTTGCTACGTGGATGTTTTTGTGTGTAATACAGTATAGCATTAAATTAGAAAAGCATTTAAACATATGCTAAAACTTTAAACTACTGAGTAGTCATCTATGTCTTCAAGAATTGTAGATTCATAGAATGTATTGGGTTGGAAGGGACCTTCAAAGGTCATCTAGTCCATCCCCCTGCAGTGAGCAAGGACATCTTTACTAGAGCAGGTTG
>NW_010314993.1:0-271 GCF_000700745.2 Antrostomus carolinensis | reverse complement strand
TCCAGCCTGACCAGCCCCAACTCTCTCAGCCTGTCCTCGTAGGAGAGGTGTTCCAGCCCTTTGATAATTTTTGTGGCCTCCTCTGGACATGCTCTAACAGGTACACATCCTTCTTGTGTTGAGGGCTCCAAAACTGGATGCACTATTCCAGGTGAGGTCTCACCAGAGCTGAGTAGAGGGGCAGAATCATCTCTCGACCTGCTGGCCACACTTCTTTTGATGAAGCCCAGGATGCAGTTTACCTTCTGGGCTGCAGATGCACATTGGTGGC
>NW_010314992.1:0-5438 GCF_000700745.2 Antrostomus carolinensis | reverse complement strand
CTGAGGTCCCTTCCATTCTGTGATTCTGTGATATATATTATATACATACCAAATATATACATATTTGGTAAAAGAATTATTTCTGTAAAAGAATTAAGCATCCAATACTGAAGATCATACATTTGTATCTTTGTCAAGGGAATACATTTTCTAATTATCATCTCAAAACATATTCTACTAAGGATCCTTTTAAAATGTACTGGATTTTGATCAGCTGAAAAATCAATCCTGCTATAATTGCACAGCCACATGAACAGTTATGAACTGGGTCAGTAACCAAGGAGGAAATGGGACCTAAAAAGTATCCTCTAGGAAAAAAAAAAAAAAAAAAAAAAGCCTTATTCTAAGTTAGAAGAGCCTCCAAACTAAGTTGTCAACAATAACCTGATTCAATCCAAATAAAGCATAAATTAGTTCCGTTGTATAAGATATAGTAGATATATAAAAATGACTTGTGTTGTTATCTTAGCAATGCAGTTGCATAGCAACAAGTTCAGTCCGAACGATCATTCCTTTATTAGCTTTGTGAATTATCTTACAGCTAGAAATTCTCTCCAGCTGTCTACTGGAGAGAATTTATCCTGAAAGAGAATTGAGAGCTTCACGTAGGCTGACATACTATAAAGCAGAATGGAAACTGGGACAAGTAATGGAAATCAGAATCAAACAGGTTTTGAGTTAAAAAAGCTCCGTGCATACAAGCTGACTCCTAGAGTGTTTATTACTAACAGCAGCCCTGACAGTATAGCTGGACACCATCACCTCAGTGGAGTCTGGATTACGCCGTGTGACAATGCATGTGCATGCACGTTACTTCTAATATAACTGTGGGGAGATCACCAAAATCAGAGATGGAAAAGACAGACGGTTCATCCTGCCCACATCATTATAAATCCAGAACTGCATGTTTTCTCTGGTGGTTTGCTGACTAAAACATTTCCTTACTCAAGCCACAGTATGTCACTCCAGTGATGTTACAAGTGCCTGTTAGTATGCTTGTTTATTGCTCTGTCCCTTGCACCATACTGCACAGTTATTCTCAATCTTTATTTAAGCACAGTCAATGAGCTCAGCTGTTCTACAAGTGACAGAACTTGAGGAAAACTTGAAATGTTGCTGATTTCATCAAAATAAGTCAGGGGAAATAAACAGGAACTTCTTTGTAGTAGTGAAGGGTAAAGCGTACACAGCAGTACTAAATAAAGTTGCATCTTGTGGCCACATTTAGTCACTTATTAAAATACGGCCTCATTTACCAATGTACTAAGCACTATCAGCTCTTACTGTCCTCAAGATGACTTGTGGATGCTCTTGTATGTCTGAAAAAAGCAGGCCAATTTTACACTGCTAATTAACTGAGGACAAGCATGCAGCTTTAAACATAGAAGCTGGATGACTTCATTCAACTGTGGATTACATCAGTCTTACAGTAGCACTTCTCCACGGAAACACAGGCAACCATATCACTCTTAGAAGAGATTGGTGCAGGTGCTAAAACATAGCCCACATTCCATGCATGTAAGCTAGATCTTATTCTGCATTTTAAATAAGGAGAGGTATTCCCTTTCAGTTCTCAGAACTCATTTCTGGGAATGGAAATGTACACCTGGAGCAAAAGTAAGTAGTAATACATGATTTTGTAAAATGCCCACACTTCACAGCTAGCTGGAGTCTATCTCCATGTATACTGGTGCAAACTCATTTCCTGCCCCCTGTCAAAACCCATCAATTAGCTTTTCCTGAATATCTGAAAGGAATGCATTGCAAGTCTGGAATTTTACCTGTCCTGTACCCTAGGGATTAAAGATGGTTTTTTACCTTCAGCATCCTCACATGCAATTCAACAGATTTTTTTCTCAAGTATCCCTACCATTAAATGTCACTTCTGCTACACAGCATAGGAAAACCAGAAGATTTCTCAGACTGTCTATGTCCCAAACAATTGATGGATTTAAAAGTAAAAAATAAACCAGTGAAATTTGCACAGAAGCCCACAGGCCGATGCACTTTTATGAACCTGAGTTTTCAGATGCCAAGAGGAATCATTCATCCAAAGTGTGTCAGAGTACTATGTTAATAAAAAAAACATGTGACAGGGAGTGCATTCCCCCCTCAAAAATCGCTGTATCTTGCGAGAAGCAGAGGGTAACAACTGGGGAGCAAGCAAAACCCCTGATAATCTGGGCATCTTAACCATAAACAGTATTTGAACTGTGTTATTTCAACAAAATCACTAGGTCCCTGTTACTAGCATTTCAAGTCAATCCAGACACCAGTCTGGTGGTTCCCATACTGGGGGTACCTATGCTTGGAGGATAAGGATGGGCTCCTTTAGCACTGCAAAGACGCTGCATCTGTTTCCTCATAAGCATCCTCAGAAGACTTACATTGTAAAAAAAGCATTAGTGAAGGAAAAGGAGGCAAGACTCAACTTTTGGGTCTTAGACACTATACCAAAAAAATCCAGATGTGAGTTTATCTTCTGGCTGATAGGATAGTGAAAACTGGGCACTGGCACATATAAAGCAGATTTTTTAAAATCAGATATACAGAACTAATACTGAGACTTGCAAAGATGGAGAGAGAAAAGAAAGAAGCCTCTAAAGGTAACTCCAATTTCTACTGAGGACTGTAACTATACTTTTAACACTTCATGTATAAAAGCAGTGGAGGAAGTTTGGCAGTTCTAAAAGAAAAGAATCTCCCACTCTCTGGAGAATATCATTAGCCTGTCATCTCCTGACCCAGTGTCAGCATGGAGATAGAAGTCTTCCAGAGATGTTTGTTTAAAATCCTTCTTCATATACACACACACAAACACACACTCAAAAACCCCACTATATATCAATGCTTAGCAAAACAGCAAACCAACAGGTATCTTACTTAAGCGGGGACATCTCCGGTGGCATTAGCTGAAATCCAAGCAGATGTGTAGGTTGTTTATAAGCCACAACTATCTACAAGAATGGAACCAAACAGGAGGGCTTAGGAAAACACAACTTTGATTACTGTGGGCAAAGCAAATGTAAAATACATCACAATGGTGTGGCCTGTTGCAAAACCAAAGTAAGAAAACATTGATGGCTGCATGGGAAAAAAAGCACAAAGACAAGATAGTATCAGATGCATGAGCAGTGTATGGACTGTATATGGCAATCGGGTTTTTATACATTATGATAAAGTGTATTTGCTTCAAAGTCATCCCACAATATCATTAAAGAGCAGAGTATATGGGTCAGACAAAAAAATGTAAGAAACTATTGGCCACTGATCTGCAGTGGTGCAGGCCTTTCCCTTACATTTTCCCCTTTACTACTGACACTCCTCAAGTAATTATTAATTAGTACTATTGTTATCATAATTCCTATTTTTTGCACATTCATCGTCATTATGCAGCTAAATGTGTAGTTTTCTCCTGAAATCTTTCTCATATGTCAAGTCAGTCTCCCCAGACCCATAATTATTTTAATGCTGGTCTTGGAATTCCTTCCAATTTGCAACAGATTTGTGATTTAATTTGATTTGAAAAATATGCAGAGCTGCCAGTATTCCAAAGAATTAACATTTCAGGTGTCACTCAACTTGCTATCACCATGCTTCTTGGCAATTTATGCAGAAACAATTATTGGGCTTTGGTTTACCGTGAGAGGCTATTGAAAAAAAAAAATGTTGCTGAATGCATTGACAGCATTTTGGGAAAAATGTTTTTAGAAAAATCTCTGAGACTCATAAAGACTTAGATATGCTAAGGTGGAGGTGGGGGGAGGCCTAGTAAGGATACACCCAGTTAAAGCCCAGTGAGTTCAGTATATCTTTCACTGCTTTGAGTAGGTCTTCCATGTGGTCTAGTCAAAAAGCCCAAAGACCAAAGCCATCCATCTGTTCCACCCAGTCCTTTCATTTCTAAAGAAGTTCTTCTTCCCTTCCATCTGTTTAGACCCTACAACCATGCCTCACAGAACAACAAACCTTGTAAATGTTCCCACCACAGTCATGATTATGTTATATAAAAATTCTTCACAATTTTCTTCAGAAGTTAGAAAATAAACCCAGGAACACAAATGATGGTACCAGGCTATAATGCACCTATAATAACAGCGTAACAGACTTAGAATCTCCACCTATTTTACCATCTCTTTTGGCTTCTAAGCCATTTTTTTCTACAAGCAAGCAGTAGCAAAAAAAAACCACCATGACTTGGCTTACGTGAAAATGAAAAGGAAAGACAAAATCATCTGGAATGGATTTAGCACAATGGTTATGAAAAAAAGTTATGAGGTCTGCACACATTTAAAATATTGATGTGAGTGCCTAGCTCCACACGTGGGAGCCATCCCACACAGCTCAATGCAGCTGCGGGGATGGACATGGCTTCTCACGTGGCTGGGCCAGGCTTGGAAGAAGTAGGCCACGAGTCGCAACATGCCTGACATGGTTTTAATAATTAATCAGTTAAGACTTCAAATGTATTTCCTGCCGAAGTACAGCACCATTGTAAAACTTCACTGGTGTCAGGGTACAAAGTTGTAGATCACAGAATCCTAGAATGGTTTGGGTTGGAAGGGACCTTTAAAGCTCATTGACCACTCATTTCCCTCTCTTTCTCTCTCTCTCAAAAAAACCCCAAAAAAACAAAAAACCAAAACAACCCCCAAAAAACCCCAAAAACCAAGAGAGAAACATGTCAAAGATAATTTACCAAACACCATAGATCATGGCATGTACAAACATTGATTCAAAGAGTCTGATTTAGATACTAACACAGCCCATACTTCATATGTCCCCCTTACATTTGGTCATTTACCACCTTACCCAGAGCCCACATGCAGGGATTGTCAATTGAAGGTACCATCCAAGAGCACTCATGGAGAGCCCCAACATGTCCCCCTCCAGTACCACTAAGTGTGAAAACAAAACTGTCCCTGGGGAGGAATTCCCTGGGAGGGTAACATCAGCTGCACTACCTTCCCCACATCACCTCATGGACTCCCACCCACTGCAGAGGCTGAGCACACCACCAGTACCTCCATCAGAGTCAAACCACCGACAGAGTCACTTCCCCATTTTTGCCTTTGTGGAAAGGAAAAAAAAAAAAAAATGGCCCATAAATGAGATTGCACAGAAACAGAACCTTAAAAATCATCGGGGGCTCAGAAAACCCATGGCTCCTCCAGGCCATGGCATGCATCTTCCTCTGCCTTAATGCAGTCTAGGAAGGACACACTACATCTCTTTCTTCTGTTCCATTTTTGATGGGTTACTCAGATAGGTGAGTGGTCCCAAGGCAGGAAACTGAAGACATCTGTTTAGACGAAACGTGATTAACCATCCACTGTGGCTAGTCAGAACTCCTCACAGTTAAAGTCAAGTGTGAAAAAGAGAGAGCTCTCATATCTCATTTCCTAACTTCTCCTTTTTTCACTAAACAAAAAATAACC
>NW_010314991.1:4800-10658 GCF_000700745.2 Antrostomus carolinensis | reverse complement strand
AAAAAAATTGGTCTTAGAAGAAAATGGAAGAAAGCATTAAGAAAGCCACAGAATCTTTGCCAACTCTGGAGATGTTTGGCCCCTCAGAAGATGTGTCCTGTATTTTAATCTACTTGCAGTATTCCAGAAAATGTTTTGAAAGTTACAAGGGATAGCACAGGAGTAGCAAGTAGGCAGAATAACATCAGTTTTAATATGAAAAACTTGCACCTGCCAGCCACCTGAGAGCAGAACTAGTGCAGAGCTCTAAATCATCATCCATGAGGGTCAGGGGCATAATAAATCTGTTATGTGCTAAGTGTATTTACTGAATCTAAGTGGTATAGGAAGAAACTTTGCAAAAGGGCTGGTAACTCAGGTACACTGAATTTCTACCTGAGACAGTGGCAAGTGCTACTGTGTTCTTAGGATTTCTGTTTACTCATTTTTAATAGACTTATATTTGTATTAGTATAAAATAACTGTAAGGGTTGTGGTGGTGTGTTGTGACAGACAAATCTGGCCTCAGATCATGTAAGCAGAAAGAAGTAAGCCAACTTCTATTTCATGAACAGACATTTGTGTTGCGTGTGAGACTTTTGTGGTCTGTGTAGTCCTTTATTGTCCTCTAAATATTTTTGACTCTTGAAGAAATGATGTATCAGCACTCATCTTCCCTTAAAATCAAATGCATCGAGTCTTTACTTCACACAATACCACATGACATCTTCTAGATGGTTCACATATCAAAGTGCAATATCCTTGAGAATATTGTCAAAGAAATTGGTGAGCCATTTTCAACTGTTCATTCCATGCTTTAAAATTTGAAAGGATAGGCTTGAATGAATGTACTCTTGGCCAGTAAGGTCTTTGCTCAGGATTATTATTTCCAAATTCCTACAAGGTGAAGCAGTCAGGTGTCCACCTGTTTGCCTAAACGCCATCATCTGAAATTCAGGCAGGCAGCATGGTGATATACCCACATCTCATGTCCTGGAAATGCGGGCACTAGGAGCTGCAACACCTCGAAAAGTCCAGCAAGATGCCACTTGAAATCTGCAGCTTCTAGTGGGTCAGTAGATGAGCAGTGTGAGAGGCATCCATTAAACTCTACTTAGTTACATTTAAACAGGTGTTTCAAGAGAAAGGTAAGAAAGGACAGGGACACTTGAGGTACAAAGGGGAACAGCCTCAATTGTTATAAATTATCTGAATGCTGGAAGCTGCCCTGACAGTCTAACAGAATTTGGTTTGTAAGAAGAAAAGTGAAAGACAGCAAAGGGGGCATTCAGCAATGTCTGGGAAGCGTACTGGTGAAACAGTCATGCATTTTCACAAGCTTTATGCTATCTATGAGATTTTAAACAACTTTCTAAATTAATTTCAGCTCTAGGTTAATGTGTTAAGACAGATTCTGGGAGGGAGGATGGAACTGAGAGTTGTACTGTATATATCCTCACAGTCTTGAATGAGATTTTAGGTTGTTTTTCTCCTCTGTTCCCAGCTAGCTTCAAGTGCCTTCTCAGTTGAGTAGCCTGCTCGATTATAGACTTTATGATTAAGTGACTGAGCCTTACTGTGAAGGTTATTTTGTATTTTTGTGACTGCTTGAACGTGGCACTAGCAAATACTTTGCCCCCTGCAGTGGCACTGAAGGCTTGGAGTATTATTTTAAATGCATAAGGATAGACCCTGCAGTGCAGTTACATTGCACACAGAGTAGAAAAGCAGCATAAATCCTGATACACTGCATTAAAGCAGCACAGGGACAGCTCTGACTTACTCTTAATTTTTCCAAAGGGAAGAATATGGAAAACATAGCTAAATATTAGTGTAGTAATGCCCAGTTCTTTAACAGGATATATTTCTAGACACTTGGTAGTTTTCCATAGGAGGAAGTGATGAAGACATCTATTTGTTAAATGGCTTGTGCTAGGGCACATACACAAGCCCAGCTTCAGCACCCTCCTGTGCCTGAAGAAATTTAATCCTACTTTTTTTTTAACACATTTTATCTTCACCAGTCTAAAAGGTACATAGTCTGGAGTGCTGAGAAATGAATTATGAGATTTTCATTCTTTTCTCCTCATGCTCCTCCACTTTAAACATCAGCTAGCATGACAGGTGAAAGTCTGACATCTCATTTCATAGCTAAGGACTTATCTTTTGTGTCCTCCTAGATAAATAA
Source organism: Antrostomus carolinensis (assembly GCF_000700745.2). Lineage (NCBI taxonomy): Eukaryota > Metazoa > Chordata > Aves > Caprimulgiformes > Caprimulgidae > Antrostomus > Antrostomus carolinensis. The sequence goes on along the minus strand of NW_010314991.1, from coordinate 8,491 downwards.
AGAGAAAGACATTGAGTGAAGTTATTGATACCCCTGTAATCTAGGTACAGCTACTTGTGACAAAGCAGTATATATATCTATTTCTGATGACATAATTTGGAGGATGGAATCACAACTGAGAGAGGAACATACCGTGGAAAAAAGAGGGAGGTTAGAAAATTACATATTATAGTAGCAAGGAGGCAAGTGTCCAAAATCTGATGAGATTTCCTTGTGAATAACTAAGTATTAAGGAAGTGATCTTGCTCATCAAGTGAAGAGCAATAGAAATTACAGTAGAACAAAAGGGCTAACTTGTTGACTTTGATACAATGTTGAGTTAGAAGGCTGAGAACTGAAGAGCATAACGTCGTGTCCTCTGCTTCCCTTACTTTGGAGCTGCTGAGCTGGGAAAAGGAGATGGGACCACTAAGGCTTTTCGCTGCTCCAGGAATGACAGCCACAAAGGCTCAATGTGAAGACCTTGGCTTTGTTAGTGGCAGAGCTCTGATACATTCTTCTGGAAAGAGGAAGGTTTTAAAGTGTATACTTGGCCAATATAAAATCTGCTGTTTGTTTGTTTTTCATGTGATTGTATCATCCATTACCTTAAGCAGTTCTTTTCCTCTCATGTTGATTTCTGTCCTGAAGTACTGATAAACACCAGCCGCATCTCATCTCTCTTTGTGAGACTAAATAAACCCAGTTTCTTCTTGTATCTTAGACACTTTGTCGTTCTGCTCATCACGGTAGCCTTTCTTTGATCCTGTTACTATCTGAATTCATCTCATCAGCCTTCGAGAAATCTTCTTACAATAGTACTCAACTATTGCTGTGACAAAAATCAAGGATGGGTAAACTAAAGTTGAAAGCTCTTGCTTCAAGCACTTGCAATGTATGATTAATTTGGAGAGCTCTCCTTGTGCTCATTCTTTGTTGCTCAGTTCTATGCAATTATTTAAGCACTGTACTAACTGCAGTAATCCATTTTAAAGAATACAGTGTACAAGTGTACAGTCTCCAAGTGTTCCTCTGTGGTTGACTAGTGGTTGATTTCTCTTATATTCCTGTATAGCCACCTGGGATTCTTTTAACTGTGAGTGAAAGTAATTGAGGCATAGCAAGTGTTGCAGGGGACACTTGTCTGTAGGCTTCTTAATTGCTATTCATTGCTACTCTATCGAGCTTTAGGAGAGCAGAAAAAAATGCCATAAACCCCTTAATTTACCTTATTTTTCAGAGCATTCAGTTTAACCATTTCACATTAACAGAAGCACTTCTGGTCCACATCTTAAATTGGTGTTGGTCTTGTCTTTCAATTTTCTCCTTAGGCATGAATGTTACTTGCATACCATTTTTAGTGTTCCCTAGTGACAAAACTGTACAGGTTAACTTTGCAGATGTTGATGTTTGAAGTTTTTATTCTTTGAGTGTTATTTCACTTCCTGCTCCCAATTAGAAGTAGCACAAAAATCCCTTTTAATGTGTATCCTAACAGTAATTTATTAATTCATACACTTTTTTTAAAAAAAACCAAACTTCTGCTTAGTCCTTCTGCGGTATTTTGATAATGCAGATACTCTGTAGTATACCCCTCACCAAAAATATCAGATTAATATCAGGGAAGGGATTTTTATGTGGAATCTCTAAGGAGGGAAGGGAGTTTTAAGTAAGTTCCCACTGATTGACCTGCTCTCAGAAACAGAGACATGAGGGGTGATGTGGCTGGGAGGAAATGGGAAAGACCTTCTAGATGGTGTAAAAGTGGAGGAGTCAGGATGATTTGTACAGAATGTGTATAAAATGTATTTCCACTGAAGGTGAACAAAATAGGAATAATAATAAAAAGAGTGCAGCTAATATCAGGGTCAGGCTTATTTTCATTGGTCTGGAAGTCGGTGTTCTTTGTTATATTAACTCAGACCAGGATTAAGGTCGTGGGGAATTTGCATGTTCATGTTGGTTTATGGACCTGTGTTTTTTTTTTAATTAATGACATTAACTGGTTTATCTAAATATTGTGTGTTTTGTTGTGTTCCTTTTTTTCATAACAATTATTTTTAAACAAGTGGGTAAGTAGAAAAAAAACTTCCTGACAACCAGAAAAAAATTTAAATAAAATATTTTAAATATACAAAAAAACTTTCAAAAATATTTTCAAATAGGTATTATAAAAGGCACACAGGTGTCATTTGGAGAAAGCACATTGGAGGGACTTAAAGCTGAACTCTGAGTGATTTTTGAATTTTGAATACTGATAGCATTTACTCTTTCACTGTATCAGTAAATATAGAATGTCATATTTTTTCTGTATTTTAGCTATTTCTTGTTTGGTCCCCTACTATCTGCTGTCTTTTCTCACACTTGTTAAAATAAAGATGACGTTAAGCATTGTAGCTATTGTTGGTTTTTTGCCTAGCTGGCCAAAACTTTAATTTTCTCTCAAATCCCTGTTCTGGAAAGTGTAGGACCAGCAGTACTAAATTTCTCTCCTTTGACCCAACTATATACGAGCTTAATTTTCTCATTAAAACTGTAAGTATTTCATATAATGTGAGGCTAAACAGAAAGCCTATCACCTTCCTTGTACAGCCCAGATTCTCCTGCAGATAAAATCATTATTATAGGTCCTGGTTATAATTTTCAGTTTAGAAAGAACAAAAGTAAGACAGTGATGCTTTGCTATTGCTGCTGACAATCTGGAAAAAGATGGGTTATGTACAATCTCTATAACATAGCCAAATAGATTGGAGTGAGAGAGACCAGGCAAGAAAAAAATGGTTACCCTGAGGGATGATAGCTGGATTAAAATCTAGACAAAGGGAAAAAGAAGAAGCCCTTAAGGTTAGCCATTTTATCTCCATCTATAAAATATAACCCCAAAATGTTTGGTTTTTTTAACACAGCATAAAGATTTTTATCTTTTCTCAACCTGCAGTAAAATAGACAAGTTAAAAAAAAAATCTTGCTTTTGTCTTTGAAAACTTTCATAAGTACAGATAATAGTTGCTTGTTAACACTGAACCTAAACTTTACATTGCACATTATTTTTTGTCTCTTTCTGAGCATTGGAATTCTTAAGTCTATATACACTGAATTCCAGTTTTGACCCTACATTTTAATACTTCATACTGAGGACAGAGAGTATAAAGAGAATGTAAAAGAAGCAGACATAGAAAATTAATTTAATAGCATAAAGACATATTCCATTGAGAAAGCTATGTTAAGATTATATGATTTGCATAATTAAGTGCTGAAAAGTCATGAACTATGAAATTCAACATTTCAGACAATTCTTATTCTTTCTATCTGTTACTGTTAAGTCTTTAATTATACAATTTTAAATGTTAAAAATGAGTAAGTTTTAATTAGAATTTTTGCTGCATGTACACGTATGGACTTTGGAGATCAAACTATTGTCAGAGCAGCAAAGCAAAAAGGAAAAAAAAGGGTTTGAACACAAAGCACCTTTTCTGTTTATTTAAAATAAAGGGCAGGGAGTGACAGAACAAGCGGAAATGGCTTTAAACTGAAAGAGGGCAGGTTTAGATGAGATATTAGGAAGAAATTATTTTCTGTGAGGGTGGTCAGACACTGGCACAGGTTGCCCAAGTAAACTGTGGCAGCCCCCTCCCTGGAAGTGTTCAAGGCCAGGTTGGATGAGGCTTTGAGCAACCTGGTCTAGTGGAAGGTGTCCCTGCTGATGGCAGGG
>NW_010314991.1:0-4318 GCF_000700745.2 Antrostomus carolinensis | reverse complement strand
CAGGTATTGGAAGGCCGCTATAAGATCTCCCCGGAGCCTTCTCTTCTCCACGCTGAACAGCCCCAACTCTTTCAGCCTGTCTTCATAGGAGAGGTGCTCCAGCCCCTCATTTAGTTAACTGTACAAAACAGAGCACTCTGGAAATATTGACGTTAATAATTGTATGGATTTAATGTCCAGCTTCATCTACTTGTTTGCTCTAAACATCATTGCTTCTTTTCTGAAAGCTTTCTATGACTTTTAGATGTAGTGTTGGCTGTTTCTCTCTTCAGAGAAGAACAGATCTCAAAATTTTCTTGTGGTTTATAGTTGGAATAAAAATCTATTTTTTGTCTTTTTCATGCAGGAAGGGCAGATACATACCAGCCATGTCTGTTCATTTTGGTCCTTAATTTAGAACATCCAGTCCCCTAAGCATTTTTTTACAGCACAGTAGTGAGCTTGACCTACAAAGTAGCTTTGTTATACTGAAGGAGAAGAGATCCCTTAGCCATGTTCATTTATTTTTCCTGAGATGTTCTGCAAAAGATGTTCTTCTGTGTTTGGTTTTGTTCTTATCTGAGCCACGCATTTCTGAGCCTATCTAAGAGCACTTGCCTGATATTCGGTCATAAAGCAGTCACTGAATGCACAGTCCTTGGAGAAGACACCCACCACAAACAGGTTCCTTCTTTTTTGCTGTGGTCCTAGCAATTTTGCTTTTTATTGTGAAGTGGAGCAGCTAATAGGGAAAAAAGTTGAAAGTAAAGCTATTTTACAGTGAAGTATAGCCTAGTGGTGGAAGCACTTTTCTGGAAAAGAGGTACTATAGTCCTGAACCAGGTGTCCTGACTCTGTAATGAGGCTACTCATCAGCATGCTGTTGAGAAAGGAGGTGGAAGCAGAGAGAACTGCAGAGTGCCTCATTCTCCTCTGGCAGCTGCATTTTGAATTGAAATGGGCATTCCTTCATCCACTATAGTTTCTGAAGCCTTTTAGGCTAAAATGATTTAAACTAATGAGTAGTTAGTCATTAGTTCTGGGAAACCCTCTGAGCCATCTCACAATCCTACCTCACCTCTACTGCGAATGGGGCGCAGCAGCTGCTTCACCAGAGGGGGGAAACTGTTGGAAATCCAGCAAGCACACTTCCAGATCTAACTAGTGCCGCTTTTGTGTGATACAGTTTGGCTGTCCACCAAGGGGGGGTTTATGCCGTCATGCTCTTCAGTGTTACTTGACTTGTGCCATCTCTCAAGAAACAGTCCTAGAATAGGATCCTTCAGCAGGCCTTATATGAATTTAATGGTACAAAACAAATTAGTGGAACTCACTACCACATTTTTCTGTATTCTGCATCTGACAAAACTCGAGTAGTAGATTTTCAGTTTCGGGTAACAAACCAGATCTTCACTCAGTCAGTGACCTGTAAGGAAAGTATTGCTTCAGCTCTAATTAGTCTAGTCTTAGCTAAATTGACCAGAGACTTGTAGTGACTGATACTTACTAATGTTGACATTCGTATCTCAGTTGATTTGCAGTAGCTAAATATCTAAAGTACAGCACCATCAGAATCAGACCCACAGAGGGGCTTGCAGGCTAAAAGCTTCTCTTTTTTCACAATTATATCAGCTGATCTACGAGAGTATATTACTTATCACTGCAAATCTTGTTTCATTTGAAAAAGAAGCTGTTAAAAAAAGTAATGGAAGCACAGAGGGGATTTTCTGGGACCATTAATCATCATAGCCAGAATTCTTTCTGAAGTATTCTTCTGATTTTTTTCAGCTATTGGACAATATATATTGACAATAAAAATATTGTGTACATGAATACATATTTATCTGCAAATTTAACAAGATGTGAATATATGCCTCTTGCTGCAGGCCAATGTAAATGTGTAGGTTATTATGTGAGATTTTTTGTGTGTGTGTGTAAAATGTTTGGTATTAACTACTAGGCAATTTTCTTTCTTTTCTTGGCTGTAAAATGTCATAACAGGAAAAAATGCAACATTAATAATACTACAACAAAGGGAATCATATTTATGACTAAAGGAGAACACTGGCTAACTTCCTGGCAGGTAACATTTTACAGCTTATGTTGACAAGTAAATCTTTATTTATGACTAGGATCATAGAATGCCAGGAAACTGGTCAATAAAGGATCCTATAATGGTGTGAAAGAAAAATTCTTTATAAACAACATTCTGCAAACTTAGTTTAACTGGATGATGCCTTGTTAATTTTTATAATGGATGGTGACATTGACATGAATAAGATTTATTACATTAGTCAAATCAAAGTGCATGTGCTGAATGTATAAGTTTAACCATCGGTACCTGCACAACAAACCTAATTAAATGGTGTGTCATTAAAGATGATTTAAATTAAGCAAATTGCATGAAAAGTGTTTAACAAAATTTACTCCGAAAGAATCAGAAAGGTTATTATAATTAGAGAAGTAGTCCTCCATGTTAATAGTCTTTTTAAAACTGTCTCATTAAAATTCCAAGCTAAAAAAAAAAAAAAAATTCATAGAAGCTCAATTTTTGGTTTGGGGCAAAGAGGATTTCTTTGTCACTTTTTGCATAAATGGATGCATATTCTTAATGCTGAATTTTGAGGGAAAGTTTCAGGTCTATGTAAAAATTTATGGTTTACGGCTGTTTCTGTCTGTGTTCGAACTGGGTGGGCCCTTTATTCATGAAAATAGAGTCCTATTGAGCCATCATTAAGTCACTTGGGTCAGGATCCTAAGTTTTTAACCAGGGATCTTACATCAAAACCAAACATAGTGAGGAAAATGGTTCATTAAATTATTAGACAGTAACATCAATGGAGTATGATCAACAAAATTATATTCAGCATTTCACTAGGTAAGGGAATAACTATAAGAGTTTTCATTAGGTACTTGGTAGGGGATATTTTTCTTTAAGGCATGGCCAGAGAAATAAAATTTTTGAATAGGGCTGCCTTGGTTAGTGACCTTGATTTTTTTAGATCATATGCAAAGTAAAAACTACACTGGTCAAAATATTTTGATTAACAAGCCAATAGTTAGGCAAATACATCTTTTATTCTCATGGGTTCATAAAGAATATGTGTGTATATTCAACATGTATAATTAATAGGCTCCATCAGTGTTGCTCCATATGCAGCAATAGGAGTGAAAAGGAGGAATGAGGAGCCTCTTGATTGCCTGATGAAAGAAGTAGAACAACTTTCCTCTACAAACCAAGGGAGCCTGAGTTCTAACTTTAAGTCAAAACTTGAATCTATGGATTGTAATCAAGGACAGCCACACATCCCTGAGCACATGGCGGGTTGCCAGGCTAGTGCAGAAGTACTGAGGAATAGGATGCTTACTCACATTCCCATACAATGTCTCATTTTGAGAAGGCTTTCAGACAAGGCCATTGTGGGGAGTGTGAGAATGTGTATTGGCATACCCTGAGAGAACTGTGGGAACTGAAGGGATACATGTCTGGAGATATGAGAAGCACCTGCATCAACAAGTTATGAGAAAGAAACCTTCAAATGTATCCAAAAGATGTACCCTGGCAAGCAAACAGGAAGGGATGCAGGCAAAGTCCATCAGCCAATTAGGGGCATGTGAACTGCTGGTGCTGCGAGTGAAGAGCCAAGAACATGTTAACGGGTGTGGGTGATTTCATTAGTTTTGGGGTATAAATATAACTGTATTAGAACAAATAAATGGCTTCTTGCTTGATCATATTGATCATGTGGCATAGTCCATGATTGAGTTCCCTCAGGCCATTGCTTCCTTAATTCTTCTCCAGTCTCCTGCCTACCTCCCTTTTAGACTAGAAGCATTTGCAGTCCTATCCATGAGTTTTTGGAAGCAGTATGGTTATGTTGCTACTCACCACTCAACCAAGGATCTGTAGCACCACTGGGAATATACCAAATCCCTCCTTCCCAGCATTGCAGTTAACGTTCACACACATCATCTAGCACAAAGTTTCTGGAAAATTCCTCCAAATGTCATGCCACCCATGGAAAAATATTTTGGGGATGATACCCTTGCCAGACCACCTCTCTACTCTCATTTTTAGTGTTGTTTTCATTCTCCACCTCTTTCTAGGGTCTTCTGCAGAGGGAACAGCATTTTCTCTTTCCTATGAAGCTTCCCAATAGAATTTAGAGCAAGTATGTTGCAGATAAAAATATAAAATAATTCATACCATGGATTAGAAAAGAAAACTGGCATTTTTATTGAGACACTTGTCAATATTTCATTCAGAGCAGTAACGAGTTGTGAAAAGAAAAGGCTATTAACAACAATGAAAAAAAGGAGAGGAGAGGAGAGGAGAGGA
>NW_010314990.1:867-2093 GCF_000700745.2 Antrostomus carolinensis | reverse complement strand
TCTGAAGAAAAGGGGCTTCATTTGCGCCTGGCTTCCTTCCTCACCCACTCATGGGGGTCCCCAGCCTTGGGGACACCCACCCTACACCCACCCTGGCCCCTCGCTTCCTTGGCTGAGGGCTGGAAGGAGCAGCCAGCCCGGCCATCACCGCTGGGAAGCAGACATGGTGGCTTTGTGGCTTTCACACAACTTCCATCACGTTAAAAGAAAAAAAAATAAAAAGAAATCCTGTTTTCCTGGCTGACAGATTCGTTCCTGCTTCGCGGCATTCAAAGGGAAACCGGCCCCTGCTGCTTATCATCCCCCCTCGCACTGTGCCACAGGCTCCCAAAAATCACCGGCTTGGCCTAAACACTGGGAGCCTTTGGGATACGGCACCGTTTCCCTGGGGGCTTTATGGTTTTGGAGCTTTTTGGGGCCAAGTTTCCACCTTTTGTTTGCCACGGGGGATTCTGGAAAGTGTTTTAATTTCAAAGTGGATTGTCACGTGCTGCCCTGCCTCTGGGAAATGATGCTTTGGGGTGCCCGGAGCAGCATAGAGCAGCGCCTGGTGGCATCACTGGTGACAAGTCCTGCCAGCCTCATCCTTGGCCAGTGGGAATTCAATGTGAGATATGGATCAAAACCCTCCGAGCTGCTCTGGGGAGCACAGCATGCACCCCACTGCAGTGCAGAGCACCCCTCCAGCTCCTCCCGTCCCTCTGCTCCCCTCTCCATGGCACTTTGCGGGCTGGGCAGTGGGAATGGTGGTGCTGATGGGAATTTCTTTAGCTCACTTTGCACTTCCAACACCTCACACTCCTGCAAAAATCCATCGGAGCTCACAGGAAGCGGTGCAGCTCCCTCCCTTCGCTCCAGCATGCAGCTCAGCCTGGGAGCAAAGCCCTGGGGCTGCTTCCAGAACCTTCCCAGGGCCAAAATCCTCCAGCACCAGGCTCTGGCCATGTGGAGATCATCACCAATCTGTGCCGTGGTGAGCCACAACCTCGTGGCAGGGAGATCTGGGTTTCATTACGAGGTCCAGATGCGCTGCGGCAGCGAGGGACGTTACGGCTGTCCCTGGCCACCTGCATCGTTTCCAAGTTCCCAGGCTAAAAGCAGGGCTTGTTATCAAGAGCAAAAAACGTGCCACCTCTGTTGTATTTCATTTCCCTTTCTCCACCTCTTCCCTGCCCGCTGCGCAGCGGAGATAACAGCTCCCCGCGCCGAAGCCGGAGCGCGGGGCA
>NW_010314990.1:0-675 GCF_000700745.2 Antrostomus carolinensis | reverse complement strand
CTGCGGCAGCACCGCGCCCACCCGGCACCTTATCGGTGGGTGCCCCTCGCCTGGGATGCCCTGAACATTGCTGTGGGTGGCAGGTCTGGGGACAAGGACCCCAGCGTAGCTCCCATCCATGACAAACTGCCACGGCACGATGGGTGTAGCACTCAGGGTGTACCCCAAACTCAGCCCTTGAGCTGGTCCTTGCCATGTCCCCAGCCCGTGGGGTGGGTGCCGGAGCGTGGTGCTGATGGTGAGAGGGGAAGCGAGGTAAAGGGCCAGCATTGTTTGGTCAAGGCAAACAAACACCGGTGACAGCCAGCAGCCACTTTCCTGCCTGCGCTGGGCACAGGCCCAGCCAGACCCCCCTGAGCCCCCCCAGGGCTGCCGCAGCCCCTCAGCCGAGGCCAGGCTGTGGGGTGCCCCTTGCCCTGTGCGTGGCTGTGCCGGTGCCGGGGGGATGTTCTCAGCATGGGGCCATGGGACACCCCGGTCCTGGGGACCCTTGATGCTGCCAGCACCCAGAGAGCCCGTGGGGTTGGATCCTGACTCCAGTGGCACAAACCTGCTGGGGTGCTGAGCTGCATGTGAGTCACTGACCCGAGAATGAAGGAAAACACCCAGTGAACAGAGATTTAAACCCTGTAAATAAACCCAAACCGTGGCTGATTGCTCATTATGGAAAGGTTA
>NW_010314989.1:0-2468 GCF_000700745.2 Antrostomus carolinensis | reverse complement strand
AGGTCCCTCTGGATGCCATCCCATCCCTCAGCGCCTTGACCACAGCACACAGCTTGGTGTCATCGGCAACAGTGGCTTTCCCACAAAGCCCAGCCACCAGCAGAGCCAGCTTGGGTGGCAGCAGACACGGGTGGTGAGCCCAGCAGTGGAAGTTCACAGGCACCTTCCACCACGAGCTGTCCCCACTCCACGGCGTTGCACTGGAAGCAGCTGGATGCCTTTCGGGTGGTCCTGTGCTCCAGCCGCTCTCCGCAGCCGCATACCGAGAACCCGCCAGCCCCGTGCAAATACAGCCCGTGATACTTGAGAAAGTGACATGTGAAACACAATCACCCATGGAACGCGCCTTCCCACCCAGCTTCTGGTGGCTCCTCCCAGCAGGTATGAAAGGCAGCTCAGCAGAACAGTGTCCAGCTGTGAGAGACCCTGTTCCCTCACCTCCCATGTTGGCTCCCAAAGACAAGTGTCTTATTAACCTGAGTTTCCAGCCCTCGATCTAATGGAGTTAAACATAAAACCAGCCCTTTCTTGACACTTTTGTGGTCAGGAATGGAAAGCTGAGAACCAGGGAGCATTAAAACTGGAGGAGAACACCTTTCCTTCCTCCCCGGGCTACCTGATTGGCATAGGGCTACCAACAAACCACAGACCACAGTTGGGTGACCCATGAATTCCTCCTGGCTCCAGGGCTGGTTTCCAGCATGAAGTGTTCCTCAGCTGAGCTGCCCCTACAGCCACCAGGATCCCATCAGAGATGCTGAGATCATCAAGGAGGCATTTCTTGCTCTCCTCTGCCTTGTCCCACTCGTCCATGGTGACAGCCACAGCTTCATCACACTGAAAACCTGTCACTACTGGAAAATCTCCTCTGGCTCTTCTCGGCTCAGCAGCGTCCCAGCATCCAGATCACTTTAAATCAAGATCTCTTGGTGCATCCTCCAAAACAGCTGTCCCTCTGCTCTCCTGTCAGGATATTTTTTGTTTGGACTCATGGCCATTTTTGCTGAAAAATCCAAACTGTTGGGTTAGAGACGTACTTTGATTCAGCTCTCACCCTGCCAGGAGCAACAAGAAGCACGAATGAAACTCTTAGTGTGAGTAGAACAAAATAAACCTTCCTGCTACCTCAAGCTGCAGGCTCCAGGAAGGGCTCTGCATCTTTGTCCAACCTAAATAACATTATCTGTCCTTGTGGTCCTCTTCTCCTTCCCCTCTCTCCAAGCGTTAACGCTCAGTGAAGAGACTGGCCTGCAAGAGGTGAGGACAACAGAGTGAGATGTGGAAAGGATGCGAAACAGAGGACACAGGATGACAAATCTCTCCTGTGGGAATTGCAAAGAAAATCCAAGCACAGTTGGGTTTCATACGTGACGCAGGAAGAAGCGTCCTGAGAGACAGCTGAGCTCCACATCAGCTGCAAAGGAATTCCAGATCTTAACTGATAGGTAAAAGGAAGACTTTTTCCCCTCCTGTCCTATCTCTCCTTCTCCACATCTTGAAAACTGGGTTCAGTGTTGGGCCCCTGACTCCAAGAAGGACATGGAGGTGCTGGAGCGTGTCCAGAGAAGGGCAACGGAGCTGGGGAAGGGTCTGGAGCACAAGTGTGCTGAGTTCCCTTGTGGCTGAGGGAACTGGGGGTGTTGAGCCTGGAGAAAAGGAGGCTGAGGGGAGACCTTGTGGCTCTGTGCAAGTCCCTTGGAGGAGGGTGGAGAGAGGTGGGGGTGGGTCTGTTCAACCAAGGAGCAAGGGACAGGACAAGAGGAAACGGGCTCCAGTTGTGGCCAGGGCAGTTGAGATGGGATGTGAGGAAGAATTTCTTTGCTGCAAGGGTTCTGAGGCATTGGAAGGGGTTGCCCAGGGCAGTGGTGGAGTCCCCATCCCTGGAGGGATTGAAGAGTTGTGTAGATGAGGTGCTCAGAGATCTGGTTTAGCAGTGGACAGGTATGGTTGGACTCAATGATCTCAAAGGTCTTTTCCAACCAAACGATTCCATGATTGTCCCAAGTCTCTGCAGAGATGATGCACAAAGAGCCAGGTGTGAGTCTGTGGTCACAGCAAACCCAACAAGATGTGGCAGCACAGGCCTATGTGTTGCAGCAGCCAGTGATGACGGGGTCATGGGTGACCATGAACCTACCAGGCTGTACAATCAGTGCGAAAAGAAATGAGGTCTCAGCTTGTTCCATAGAGGCTGGAGTGGGATATGCCAGGTGGGAGCTCACCAGGCTCACTCTCACCTAGCTTTATATCTTTCTAAAGTCAGAGCTACCATTTCCCAGGACCTCCTGGGACTTTCCAGACATGAGCACCAAGGACATCTTTAGCTGTTCCTGTCAGTGTTGATGAAAAGTCCAAATGCTCTACTGCAGCGATTATTCTCAGCTTAACACAGATGCTGAAACACTTTTACAAGCATTTTGTTCCTGTTGCCCAAGACTTTTCACAGAGTCACAGAATGGTGGGGTTGG
>NW_010314988.1:30652-62602 GCF_000700745.2 Antrostomus carolinensis | reverse complement strand
TCAAGCAGTTCCCTGTCCTTCTTGAACTGTTCTGTGCCCAGAACTGGACACAATATTCCAGATGTGTCCTCACCAGGGCAGAGTAGAGGGGGAGGAGAACCTCTCTCGACCTACTAACCACACCCCTCCTAATGCACCCCAGGATGCCATTGGCCTTCCTGGCCACAAGGGCACAGTGCTGGCTCATGGTCATCCTGCTGTCCACCAGGACCCTCAGGTCCATTTCCCCTTCACTGCTCTCCAACAGGTCTGTCCCCAGCCTATACTGGAACCTGGGGTTGTTCCTGCCCAGATGTCACCCTACACTTGCCCTTGTTGTATTTCATTAAATTTTTCTCTGACCAGCTCTCCAGCCTGTCTAGGATGCCATCTCTCTGGATGGCAGCACAGCCTTCTGTCCTTGCATTGTGTGCTCTAGCAACAGTAAGATATTATCCAGGTGTCTGCAATGTTGGAAGCATGTCAGATTCCCCCCACTCCCTCAAGTGTGTTGGTTTCAGAGATTTTGGGATAAATGGCTGATGGTTACATGGAACTGGCATCCAAGCAACTGTCATCTAATATAACTCATGGAGGAGCTGGTTGTTCCTGTCCTAGAACATTAAATATTAGAGCCGGAAAAAAAAAAATAGCACTAAAGAAATAGTCTCTTCCCTCCCATCGTGCCAAAGTTAAGCTGAAGAATTGGAATAGTGGTGTGCTATAACTTTTGGAGTTTTTCAAGATTAAATTGATGTCACTGATGTCCCACTTCTTTGAAAACATTCACACTGTGCTCTTTGCTGTCTCCGTGAAGAGAAGGGTTTCCAAACAGGTCTATTCTGCAGCTTACTTCTACAAGTTGCAGAGCTGGATTGGGGAGGTGAGTGTTCCTGGCTTTGCTGCAGGTGCTGCCGCTCCGCTGCTGCTGCAGAGGGTTTGGGTGTGGGTGAGCACAAACCTTGTTTGACACAATTGCAGGTGCCAGCCCTGGGACCTGAACACCTGCCCACAGGTGAGCGTGTCAGGACAAACTGTTCTAGGTAGAAGGAGGCCCCTGATGGCATCCTCTGAGGAACTGCTCTGCAAACCAACACCAAACCAATGTCTTTTTTTAACTAGGTAATTATGTACAGAAGTAATTATAGCATGCAATTAGATGGTGTTATATATAGTGTACTGTATAAGGCATAGGGAGTATAGCCACTTTAATGCAGGAGAGGGAGAAGTTGGCTATTACCCAAACCTACTTAATTTACACAGTTCTGTTACTGTCTGGTGGTAGCTCTTCGTCGTTACTGTTTCAGTTCTCTGAAATGACTCTTCTGGCCCAGACAGTGTCCTGGACTTGGTCATCCTGAGACCTCAGGTTCAGTCCTCACCTCGGCAAGTTGTGTGTGGTTGGTGCACTTCAGAACCACAGCAAAGAGGCCCTGGAGGGTGAAGTCGAAGCACTTGCTGCCAGCAGAAGTTGTGCTGCTGCTTGCTGGGGTCTTCACCAGCATCCATAGGCTGACTGATGCTCAGATAACCTGTAAATGACATCCAAGTCTTTGTCCTGCTCGGATGGTCTAGCACCAGAGGTCAGAGCAGACCTGGTGTGTTGCTGGAGTGCAGAGCTTACAGAGCTGGGTGAGTATGGTGGTCCAGGCTCTGGTTCTGCAGTATCATGCTGATGGAGGCTGGCTGGCTTCTGCAAGGTCCTTCTGCCTGGGCTGCAGTCACCTGGTCAGGGCTGCCAGGGATTTCTGCTGATGTGAGAGGAGACTCAGACCTCTGTAGTACCAGAAATTACCAGGTTTGGGGGAAGTTCAGGATGCTGGGCGCGTGAGGAGAGGGTCAGTCTAGGCTGTATCTTAAGGCAAAGTTGAGATTTACTGAGAAGTCAAACCACTATAAGGATTTTTTTATCTTGTCAGCTGAGCATGAGTCTGAGACCCACCACCTGTGTGTGTTACCATCAAAGCAGATGCCAGGCATGAACACAGGTTGTAGGCTGGATCTGTTGAGGAAAGGCTGCTCCCAGCACCCAGGAAGCGTGTGCAAGGTTGCTTTGAGGCCTTCCGTGGCCAAAAGCTGTGCAAGGTGCCCCATGTTTGGAACACGTGCCAGCCACAAAGGGTGATCTGCGTCCTTTCTGTCCTCTGGCAGGAACCTCGAGCGTGGCCAGAGCGTGGAGCGCAACGTTTGATGAAATCATAGGACAGCACATTGAAGAATTTTGTAAGAAGTACATGACGATGGATGCTCCTGGAGTGCTGGCAAAATACCCAGATATCTTCGCTGTGGTGATAATCATCATCCTAACAGGTAAAACCTTGGAGGGGTTTGGACCTCCTTCTCTAATTTGTTTGCTTTTCCAGTAGGCTTCAGGTCATGATGTATATTAAAGGCTCTTTGCCATGAGTGTTGGATTGACCTGTATAGTTACTGTGGAGTTGGCATGGGGCATAGCCTGTTTACAGGGTTTTTAATTAGAGGGGAGCATTCTCATTATTTTTTGAGCTACTTCTAAAACCTACAATCAGATTTAATATAAGGAAGAAAAGAAAAGATGACTTGTTATCCTCAGTCAGGTATGTAAGTTTAATCCTTCCCTCCACAAATCCTGTTACACAAGAATTTAATTCTGTTGCTCTGTCAACCTTTTTCTCCCATTGTTAATCTGCCAGTTTCTGGTGCCTTGAGCCAGGAAAGTGAGAAAAAAAAATGGGACTCAGTAACAACCTCATGTACTACTGTTTTGTTGGGTTTTTTTTTAATATATATGGGATTCAGTTTGCAGCAGTGAATGCAAGACTCCAGAGAAATACATGTGTGATAAACAGTCAGGTCTTTTTTTTTTTTCCTTCTGAAAATGTGCCAAGGCTTTGATCAGAACTTGGGAAAATTTTGAAAATTTGTAAAATTAAAACACTTTTGAACTTCTTCTCCAACTGGATCTTGCAAAGCATTGCTAAATTTAGGCAAATTTAAAAAATTTACACTTCTCATGTTCCCCTCTGTGGTTTCCAGAATGCAGAAGCTACAGTGTCACCCCAGCAAGTTTATCCCAACATTTCCCACTCTGATCAGCATGGCCATCTCACAGTGTGAGCTGTGCTCACGGGGACAGGCTTCATAATCAAAGGATGCTTTAGCACCTGCATTTGCATTTGGATCTAGGACTATATTGAGGACTGCTGAAGTCAATAGCTGCCCTCTCTTTTCAGGAATATATCTGAATGGGAGAGAAGATTTTCCTCTTTGTTCATTTGTATAGAATAGGAATTGCTCTAGTTGCAAATTAGAACCTGGTCTTTCACCTCAGATACAATTTACAAAATTTAGGACTCCACATTTTAGCACTGTTGAGGCTTAAAATTATACAGACTACTGATGGCTTTATTCCCCTGCATGGAGCAAATTCCCTGGATTTTAATTAAAAATGCAAAGCATTCTTTTCTACAATAGGCTGCTGAATGAGCAGCTTTGGTCCCAGATATAAGCACTGCAAGTTTATTTCTTCTTGCACCATCAGATTTCTACACTGTACCCTACAAGTTTTCCTGGGCAGGTATGCAAGTTTTATCAAACACTTCCCTGATGTGCCTGTCTCGGCTTATTTCCTGTTTTAAAAGAAGGAAAGGTGAGTGCACAGGGTGCTCCTCCCTCCTTGAAGTGCCTTGGAGTAGCAGTAAGGACACCCTGTTGTGCTTCTCTTCTTCCTCAGTTTTTTACTTTCTCTCTTAGTCACCTTCTTAGATTTGGGTTAAAGGTTTGGGTTCTTGAAAATCAGGGATCTGAAGAGCAAGCACAAGTTACAGAGCTTGTTCTGAGAAGCTGAGCTGTGCCTCAGCTAGATGCTGATTGCCAAAGCCTGTGAGCGTGCTCTCCCTCAGATGGATGCTCTTAAGACCACAGGCTGAAATCCTGCTGTCCCTGAATTCACTGGCAAAACTCCCACCGATTTGAATGGGAGCAGGATTCCCAAGATGCCACCTTCTTCTGTGTCTTCAGCACTAGAAGTAGCTGTCCTCCTGAATTCAGTCCTTGCTCTTTATTTTCCCCTGCTTCTAAGGGAAGTTGAATGTTGTTCATAACTTGTGGCTAAGACCTCTAAGACAGTGTTCTTTCATGAAAAAACACTTGAGGTGCTTTCTCTAGGTCTCTAGGTGGCACAGCATAGTGCCATGAGGTGACCAGAGCTGGCATTAAAAGCGTTGGGAGCAGCTTAGCTGTGTTAGCAAAGCGCTTTACCAGGGGCATGTGCCAAATGGGCATGCTGGGTGGGAAGATCTATCACATCCTGCAGTAGTAATGTCTGGGCTGGAGTCCTCGTCCTCCTTCTGAGTGAGTTAATCCTGACCTACCTGAGCTACTTAGCTTTCTGGAGAAATGAGGTGTGGTAAGTTGGGCAGAGCACAGCAGGAACAGAGCTGGGCTACCTCTGCAAGCCCTCAGCACCTGCTGCTGGTGGTGAAATACCTGGCTGCCTCTCTGCCATTTTTTTCCCCAGGGCTTTTAATTTTTGGCGTGAAGGAATCTGCCCTGGTGAACAAAGTGTTCACCTGCATCAACATCCTCGTCCTTGGCTTCGTCATGGTCTCTGGCTTCGTGAAAGGGTCTATTAAAAACTGGCAGCTGACTGAACAGGATATTTACAACACCAGCCACAGCATTTACGGAGACAAGTAGGTTGGATCTTTTCTTCTCAGCTCTGAAATTAATGCATTTTCAGTGGCAAGTTTATAGGGGTGTTTGTGGAGTGATTTAGAGAAGCAGGGAATGAAATGGCTCCCTCCTTTGCCAAATGCCTTGGAGGCAAAGCTGGGTTTGGTGGGCATTTGCTGTAAGCAGGCTGTGCTGATGGGCTGAAACTGATAGGAGGTAGACTGTGTCCAGGTCAGCCCTGCTGCAGAACTGACCATTTCGAGCCTTATGACCAGTATGGCATCCAGATTTGAGAGAAAATAGCTTTTTAGACAACCTCCTACTCAAGGCTACCCCAGGCTGGCTCTAGTGCCTGTATGAAGCCATGACACTTGGGCAGTATCCTTGAGGCACCATTGTACCTTTTGGAGACCTTGTCCCAAATGCCTCAGTAAAATGAAAGCAAGTGCAGATTATTTTAATACATTGCAGCAAGCATATCACAAATCCATTTTTAAAGACATTTTACTACTTGGCCCAAATGCTATCTTCCTATACAAGATCAAAATGAAGATTGGAAAGGTTGCCAGTGATACAAGGCTGTTCATTTTTGCTTGAGACTGTACAACACAGAGTAAGGGTCTTTAAATATCTCCACATACATCAGCTCAGTCCTGGCTTGCTGTCCAAACTCTTTATGCTGGCCTGCAAGGAAGCACAGTTTGGCAAAAACTGGAGAGACTAATAAATGTTGCATGGGTCAAGTTTAGCTTGTGTACAAGCCGTTTATTGAGACTCTGTAAAATTCAGCCTGCTGTTAACAAATTGCTTCTATAGGAAAGGTCCCCCCTCCTTCCCTACTGCTGTTCCCATGCAAGGAGCAATTAGTGCAGTAGTTTCAAAGTGTAACTGTAGCTCTTTGACCCATAGCACTTACTGCTTTTGCAAAATCTGTCTGGGATGTACTTTATCATTATTTCCACAGTAATCCTCATCTGGGTTGCACTGTTTCTGCAAATAATAGGCCAGTTTTCATCTAAGTCTCAACAGAGCTTCTATGAGAGAGTTCAGGTGTTTAGACCTGATAAGACTTGCAGATTTGGGATTTACTTTAATTTAATTGCTTTAATTAATCTTTACAAAGGCTTTTCCCTGAAAAAGTGACCTAAGTGACTTAAACTGAAGGGTATGTTATACATGACTCAACACAGGCACATGTATCTGGGGTCCTGATCAGTGCGTATTTGTTCACTTTGATGAACTTTGGATGAGGCTCAGCAAAGCATTTGGTACATTAGGGATGCAGATTGCTCTCCTCCCTCAGGTTTGCATTATGCTTTGGGTACGAATGTGGCACAGGGAATTTCGAAGTTGAGAATGGAGGATTAAGTGGATTTTAGACAATCATGTCACCCTGCATTGCTGTCTGATGTCTACTTACCTACACTTTATCTGAGTCCATCTTAGGTGAAAAGTGGCTTGTTTACAGTTTCTCGGTCTTCAGCTTTCAGAATTACATGTTGTGCTTTTTCAAAAGCTTATGTTTAAATGAATATGTGTATCTACACACATGCAGTGATACTAGGAGAGGAATTTTAATATTCATGCTATTTTCTCCCTGTCTTAGCAAAGTCATTTTTATCCACCCCAAAAAAACAGGTGGTTGGAACAAACCAGGAACCATTTTTATTCTGCTCATGTCCCAGGCTGTTGCAGGCCAGTCCAAAGCTCAGCAGTGGGTGGAGCTTCACATTTTGCCTGGTATTTGTATGCTAGCATGTGAAAGGGAGGGCGTGTTCTTTCAAACTCCAGCTTTGGGTTTTGTTGCTCCCACCTAGGCAGGATGAATTCTAACCCAGTGCCATGTCTTTTAGTCAAACACAGGAAGAAAAGCTCTATGGTGTTGGAGGGTTTATGCCCTATGGATGGAAAGGAGTCCTCTCAGGAGCAGCCACGTGTTTTTATGCTTTCGTGGGATTTGACTGTATTGCTACTACAGGTAAGAGAGGAGATGTCTTCATTCTGGTTCTGAACCTGCTTGCTGGTAGATAGGCTTTCAGTAATGTTGCACAGCACACATAGTGCATTATTCAGGGCACTGCATTCATCATCCCTCTGAACCTCAGCCCAAAATATATTTTTGTCTCAGCTGCTCCTAACATTCTAAGTGCTGAGTATGACGCAAGTCCCTGGGTGCCTGAACATTGACTTAGAGCTGCTGTGGCAAGCAGCTATACTGTGTAACCCACAAAATGAGCTTTGTCCCTTCTTCTTTGCCTACAGGGCCCAGGGTTGGTCACTGATGGCACTAACCAGGTCAGACTCCCCAGAAAACACAGCCAGCTTTACCAGTTAGGCACACAGGGAAGGCCCAAGGTCAAATGCTTTGTATGACTGATGAAGTTTGAACCTCTAGTTCCAGATGATGCTTTAATCAACAGGTTATTCTGGAGTAGGGTTCTTCAGTGCCTTCAGCTGAAGAAACCCCACTGGCTTGGAGTAGTTAAAGAGCCAGAGAAAAAAGAAGGAGCCTCTGGGAAGTCATCTGCAGCCTAAAGCTGTGCCTCAAAATAAGGAGGAGTTTTTGTCACCAAAGGTTCAGAGATCTCCTTCTAAGAGAAAAACCATCAGCATTGTCATATTTCTCCTGGCTAAGAAGAATCTCAGTTCCCTGGAGGAAGGAAGGATTATATTTAATTTCACATTTGGCAAGAAGTGAGTTGCTTCAAAGCTGGAGCAGAGGGTGGAGGAAGTAATCACAAAGACAGATAAAGCAGTACTGCCTCTTGTTCCAAGGAATTTGAGAAGTGCTGGCTCCATTACTCTAAACAGCCCTAGAGCCTTTCCTTGGAGGAGAAACACATTCATCTGTCTTTGACTTATAGGTGTATGGGTCTCTTCTTTTCAGTTCATCTTCCTGAAATGCCAGACCTCAGGAGCTCTTACTTTCAGAGAAGAGCAGCTTTGGAGGACAGGGAAAGCTCAAAGCTTTTTCTTACTTAATCAGTGCCTGAATTTTGAGGATTTTTTTTTTTTCACACATTTGTCCCAACTTGGTTGTCAAAAATTTTCCATGAAAACTAGGAGTCCTTTTTTTAAGAGGGATTTTCAAAGATCCATATGGTTTCCAGGTGCTGTGCAAAGTGTGCCTTTCCCTGGAACTATGGTGTCGTCTTCACTGTGTAGTAAAGTTCTGGTGGAGATGCTAACTGAAATGGTCACCCAAGGATTTGCCCTACAACTGCACAATAATTGCCTGTCCCATCATTTGCGATCATTGAACTCTTCTTGGGGCTGCACCATCAATGGGATAGCAGGAGTAATTGAGGTAAAAATAATCCTTTTTGGGGAAAGGACTATTTTTAATCCAGATTGTTTCTGTGCCTGAATTTACAAGGCCTCCAGAAGTGTTTGTCAGAAGAAGGGACAGGAGCAGCAGAAGTGGGAGCAAACAGGCTGCGATACGCCGAGTAGATGGGGCAGGCCATCAGCAGCGTCACGGTCATAAAGCACCTCACTGCCCACGAAGCCTTTGAAAGCCTCAGCCAGCATGTCCTAGGTTGGGATAAAGTTATTGCTTGTCGTTTAGCTGAGATGTTTCAATTTCTTTCTTCTAGGTGAGGAGGTAAAAAACCCTCAGAAGGCCATTCCCATTGGCATTGTGGCATCTCTGCTCATCTGCTTCGTGGCTTATTTTGGCGTGTCAGCTGCCCTGACGCTCATGATGCCTTACTACCAGCTGGATACCAATAGCCCTTTACCCAATGCCTTTAAATATGTGGGTTGGGATGGAGCCAATTATGCAGTGGCTGTTGGTTCCCTGTGTGCGCTTTCTACAAGGTGAGACACTGCCCTTCCTTTGTGCATCTCTCGAGGCAAACATGAATTTCCAGCTCCTTTAAAAAATGGTGTATGTCAGGGCTTTGCCTTTGCTATGTTCCCCTGGGCCAAGGGAGCAGAGACCAGGGATGAAATTCAGACCTATTGACTTCAAAAGGACCAGGATTTCACCCTGTGGTAGATTTCAGAGATGTACTTCAGAACTTCCATCTTAGCAGCAGACCCAGCAGGTGCGCATCTCTGGAAGATAAATCTGGATTCAGTGACTAAGTCATGGATGCAGCTCCGCAGCGCAAGCATGGTTTGCCCACAAGACATCCTGGCCTTCTGGGCAGAGAACAGACTGGTGTCAGGTAGTGCAGGGTGCATGTTCTGCAGCGTATGGGGCTTACCATATTCAGGGCCGTCTGTCTGCAGGTTGCCTGCAGGACAGCCATCTGGATGGGAGGCAGGGCAGGCTGGAGCCAGAATATGTCATGTTCTTCTGCGCTATAGAGACCTATTGTTTCAGATCAACTTAGACATATTCAGTTAGTTGAGCTACTCATAGAGGCTCATAGAAGTTATGGCTGTTTTGCTACCTGAAAGTCAGGCTGTTTTCGTGCCCCATGGCTCAGTTTAGATATCCAAAATCTCAGAGCTGCACCTCAGTTGCTAGCTATGAGCAACATGGGTGTGCGGAAGGAGCCCTTGAAGGAGAAGCTGAAGTGAACGAAAGCCACCTGTTCTGTGTTTGTACTGCCATAAACTTGCTTTTATTTGTGTGGCTGTACTCAGCAGGAGGTGATATAAGTAGATTATTTCCTGCTTCTGTGTTTTTAGTCTCCTTGGCTCCATGTTTCCGATGCCTCGAATAATTTATGCTATGGCAGAAGACGGACTTCTCTTTAAATTTTTGGCTAAAGTCAATGAGAAGAGAAAAACTCCAATAATTGCAACAGTGACATCAGGGGCCGTTGCAGGTAAGATATAAAGACCTACACAAATGTGTGGACAGGAGACATAAGATCATCCTAGGGGCAGATAAGTCGTCCTGACTCTAGCCCACTTATTAATCGGATGTATTGCACAGCATGACGGGGTAAGCATGAATAGCTTGCTGTGTGCCCGTCCCTCTTTCTCAGAGCTCTTTGCTGCCATCCTGTCTCACACCAAGAATTACTTCATCTGCTCCCTGGGTGCTCTACCGACCTTAAAAATAATTAACCCCCTGCAAGGTGGCAGCTAGTGGTGCCCCAGCATCCTTGTGGCTGTTGGCCTGGCTTGGCTGAAGACACCATGCTGCCTATGGGTAGCAACTCGGCAGAAGACGCCAGAGCAGCCGGAGACAGGCAGATGGCCCCTGTGGCACCAGTGTTTGTTAATCAGTTAGTCACAGCTGGCAACCGTCCTGTTCTCCCCTTCCCTCTCCCAGCCCCCAGGAATATGGGAATTAAACCTCCCAGATGGCAAGGATGGGGGCTTACCCTCTTCTTGCAGCCACCCCCTTCCTCGCGATGCCTAGCAAAGAGGAGGGCCTTGCTGCTTCCTCTTCACCTTCTGCTGCAAATGCAGGGTGAGCCACCGGTGCAAGAACGTGCCATCTTTGGTGGGGAGTTGCTGCCGATCTGCCACTGTGGGCGCCGAGCTCCTGTGAAAGGGCTCAGCTGCTGCTGCTGGGACTCGCAGGGCCTCCTCACTGCTGCTTCTCTCACACCTTCCTCTTCAGGTGTCCTTGGGTCCAGACTGGGGGAAAAAAAGAGCCAGATAAAGTAAAAAAAAAAACCCAATGTGCTTTACAGTCCCTTCAGGTTTCCTCAGAGTGGTCTGCAGCATGTAGGACCAAAGAACACACGAAGCTGCAGAGACAACACTTGCCAGCTGAGCTTGAAGGTTGGGTTGGTTGTTGGGCTCCAGGTGATGCATTGAGGACAGTCTGGGCCAGGCTCAGCTCTGATATCCCCACACTCTCATACGACTGGTGGCATCACCTGAATGTTTGACTATGGTGTCTGTCTTCCACTTACTTGCTTCTCCTTCTGAAGGCCTTTATATAAAGTTCTGTACAACCAGGGGTTGCCTGGTGAGGGTGTGTGAGCAGGATATTCTTTAAGGGATGACAATCTATACCTTCTTCTGGAAATCCCCATGATGAGGCATGCTACCTCAAAGTGCCCTCCTTGATGCTTGGTCCCAAGCCTGGTTTCGCCCCCGTTGAGCTGAGACACCAGAGTGAGGTGCTGCCCATCCTCTGTTCCCTCTAGCTACTTCCAGGAGATAACTGTGGCATTGGGGTGCTGCAGCTGTGCTGGGGGACTCCAACAACGAGACTGTGGCTTAAGCACCTGCTCATTGCTGGTAGTTGGGTGAACACACCCATATGAGGCAAACAGGCTGGCATTTATTGTAGTAAGTGGTTCCTCTGGCTCCAGATAGTGAATCTGTGCTGGGACAGCCTGCAAGGTTCAGGGTATTCACATGCAAAGTCCTGCCTCTCCTAATCTCGGGACAGCTTGGGCTCTCCTACCGAGTCCTGTGCAGCAGTCACACGTGTGCTGCATTGTTGTTAACACTCCTGAGATGTGCAAGTTCTGCTGCCTTACTGATTTTTCTTCTCTCTCTCACCTTCCTCTCCTCTTACAGCTGTTATGGCCTTTCTCTTCGACTTGAAAGATCTTGTGGATCTCATGTCCATCGGGACCCTCCTGGCTTACTCTTTGGTGGCAGCCTGCGTGTTGGTATTGAGGTATGGGTGTAGAAACTGTCTCTCTTGCACCACACAAGACAGAAATCCACACAGCAATCAGATGCCCTCGTAGTTTCCATAGACCCAGTAAAACCATGAAAATCTCCAGCTGTAAGCATGTGAAGAACTTGTGTTTTTAAGCTCATGGGAGATTGAGCTAGTTGCATCTGTGAGGGGGTCCTCTGAACTTGGTTAACCCTTGGTCCATGCCACTCCTGCTGTGGTCAACCCTGAATGCCCTGGGGGATGTCCCAGCGAGTGGGGATGAGAAATGGGTGGTTCTGGATGCCTGTGTCATCAACGCTTCTGTTCCCACTGGGGATACAATTTCAGGTCATCTTACTTTTGAAAGGGGATTCAAGGTAAAGTCTAGCAGCAGAAAAAAGCTGAGCAGGATCAGTGTCTTAGTGCATGTCTTTGGAAGTGCTGAGCTCCCATCACTTCCCTCGCCTAAGCTGAAAATTGAGTATCTTCATTGCTTGGCACCTCACTGACAACAGCACTCTGCCCATGAGAACTGTACTTTGAAGATCCTGTTACTGAAAAGTACCTTTTTGTGTTCAGTGACTTACTCAGAGTCAGGTGGAGGCTTTTTACAGGCTCGCAGCAAAGGCATTGAACTAGTTGCAGCAAATGAAGGGCCAACCTGTACTGTAATACCATTGCTCTGTGCTTGTGCTGCCCACCCTGCCCCTTGAAAATCCTGCTGATTTGCCTTTCCCTTCTTTGATTTCCCAGCCTCCTCTTCTCCTTAGAGCTGGAAATTGCTTCTTAATTTGTTTTTGCAAGATGCTGTACCTACTGTAGATTGGCAGAGCTGACAGCCTGTCTCACAGGGCCCGAGCAGCTGATTTGGCTGCTCCGTTGGCTGCCTAATGAAGTAGCAGCTGAATTGTTTCCAAAGCTGTGAGGTCCTGCCACTAATACCCTGCTATGGCCAGACCCAAGGATTTCATTGCATTTCTCAATGCACAGTGTTTCACAAATTCCCTTGTTGCAAACACATCCCCACAGGAGTGATTTTAAGATGTCTTTCAAAATGGTGCTTTCCTTTAGGTAGGCTTGTGGCTGAGAGTCACAAACAAAACCTCTGTAAAAGGGAGCTGAGACTAAAAGAGTGGTGGGGGATTTTTTATGGATCCACATGGTTGTGTGTCAGGGCCCTGTGGGCCCTGTTGAATGTGGTGCTGTCCACACAGGCAACAAAATATTACTGTTCTTTGTTCACCTGTTCCTTCCTTATGTGGCAGCAGACAAGCTGGCACAAGAGACTTCGATGAAGGAGGATGGGGCTCCAGGAATGTCCCTGTGGGGTGCAGTCAGCAGCTGCCAGGGTGCGATATCTGCTGAACTGTTAGCTCAGCCACCTCCATGCCAAAACACACGAGCTAAACTGGCACAGATAACCCAACGGCCCGGTTAGGACTGTCTGTCTGTCCTTCTGCCACTTCCTTCTCCAGTCCTCACTATCACCTGATTGTGTTTTGGTGTCACAGGCAATAGGGTTTATGAAAGAGAGCACTATCCAGTTTAAAACACTGGCATTACAACCAAGCTGTAGGTGATAATAGCTGACCATATTTGCTTACGTCATGACAACGTTATTCCTCAAATTTCCCCCTGAAACAGACGGGTGTATATGTTATGTGGGCCTGTTCTGGTGATATTGTGATCTGGGGCACAGCCATGACTATCTGTGTGGCTTTTAAACAAACGGTACTCTGTGCCAAACCAATGTGCCCTTTGTTTCATTTCTCTTTGCCTAGGTATCAGCCAGAGCAGCCTAATTTGGCGTACCAAATGGCTAGGACAACAGAGGAGACGGATAACAACGAGTCTGTGAGCACCAGTGAGTCGCAAGCTGGATTTCTGCCAGAGGAAGAGGAGAAGTGTTCCCTCAAAGCCATACTGTGTCCCCCAAATTCGGACCCTTCCAAATTCTCTGGCTCGGTGGTGAACGTCTCAACCTTCATCATTGGTAAGCACTGGGCAGTGCAGCTCTGGGGCAATGAGTGAACTGGTAGGTCCTTGTACTCACCACGGTGGGAGAGCTCACCTCCTTGCTGTGATTTTGATGAGCTCTTATAATGGCCAAAATAACTGAAGGTCTGCTGATAAAATTTATGACTTGAAAAGAGATCCACAGATGGGCTGTGTGTGGGTATATAGAGGGAAGAGCATATCTCTTACAGTGAGCTTTTTCATTAGTTAGCTTTTTCCATAGCTGCTGGTTTGTTTGACAAGCTTTCAGGTTCTGCTTTGCCTGCTTGTGGTTTTGGGTTGTTTTTTTCCTCTTCCTAAAAACAGAATCAGTAAGCTTTGGTGTCTGTTCACAGGTTTCCTTATTGTGGGTAGCTGTATCTTGACTGCCCTTGAGCCAAGCATTCTGATAAAGGCTGTATGGATTATTGCTGCCATCCTTGTTCTCATCATCAGCTTCATTATTTGGAAACAGCCCGAAAGCAAAACCAAACTCTCCTTTAAGGTGAGTGTCCTGGGAGGTGTAGCTAGAAAAGAGCTGTTTGGGAGGTGATTGGAGGAGGAAGTGCATGTTGGCTGGTATCAGAAGTGGGGACTTGGCCAAATGGACATGCAGAGAATATAGGCGTGATGTGAACTTTTCCATACAGGGCTGCCAATACACTTGATGGTTTGAGGTCTCCAGCTAGCGTGGCTGTAACTTCTAGTCTGCACTCATTGCATAAAGGGATGTCCTACCAGAGCTGAGCTCAGCCTCTGAGTGTGGTTTCCTCTTGGGGTCTAACCTCAAGTGTCAGCACAGGTGCTTTGCTGCAAAGTGCAGCATGGCAGAAGCAGCACTGTGGCAAGCCTGCTGCCCAGCAGTGCCCCATGGGCAGAAGCAGATTTGGCACAGAGAGAGGGGCTGAAGGAGTTAGCTGAGAGGGTTGGAGGAGGGAATCGGGAGGGAAAGCCACATGGTCAGATCAGAGGTGACAATAGAGAACTTGGAAAGAAATGTAAAAGGTGGTAAGTCCAGGAAAAGCTGGGAGGGCAGAACCTGGTGCAGAGATGTGGCCAGAAGGGAAGGGCAGGACAGTGCTTTGGAAAGCAGATGGTTCTAGGATATGGAAGAGACAAAGACCAGAGGAAAAGGGAATGGTTTTGAAGGACCACGTCAGATCGTGGATACAGAAGGAGAGAGACCCCAAGAAGCAGCCTTGTGTGTGAGGATCAAAGGGGTACTTGCTGAAAGGTTCTAAAAAAGTGCAGTTTCATGTCAAACTTAGTCCCTTTGGAGACTGTTCTCTCTTCAACAGCCTCAGATATGAAGAACTCTGTCATTTTCCTGCCCTGTCCAAGCACACCATCCTTTCTATATTAAACAAACACTGCAGTGGTTTTTTTTTCCCAGTATAAGCCTGCAAGTCATGTTTTATCATTGATTTCAGGCTTTTTCCCCAATTTATTAAATTAGTTTTGGATTCTAATCCCATCCTCCAAATTGCTGTCGTTTTGACTGCTCTTCAATTCCAGTTTTTCAGTAAATTCTCTGATTTTAATAATGTAATTCAACCAGAGTTGCCCAAGGTAGTGTTTGCAGCTCATCTTGGGATTGTGGTCCCAGAAGTGGAAATAGAAATGTCCATGAGCAGAAAACTTCAGAATAGTCATCTAGACTGTCTTTTTGGAACTTGCTTCTGAGGAGATCTCTTTGCCTTACACTCAGGATATTTTACTTCCTTTTTTCCTCCTCAGCCGCTACCCTGTCTTGGGGAAAAAAAATAAAAAGATAAAATTAGATGTGTCACTGCTAAATGTGTAACGGCTGTTTCTTATCTCCTTGTTGTCCTTCAGACATTTACAACCTGACTGTTGAGTGACTTTTCTCAAAAGTCTCTGGGAATCCAAGGCTGACTGGTTTGTTTCCCAGGTTGTTTTCTATATTTCTTTTTAATAGGTAATTTGTCTCCCTTCTCCAGTCTTTAGAGACCTTACTGGTCTACCAAGAGCTCTCAGAGATGCCTGTTATCAGTTCAGAGATCACTTCTGCAATCTCTGGGTACATAACTCACCTGCCTAGGGAAATTTCATTTGTCCCTACTGACTTGACAAAGACTAATTTAGAAAAATATTCCTCTTCCATTTTCTAATTTGTGTATCCATCCCCTTTCTCTAATGATGTGAACAGCTGCTCACCATAAATGTGGTTTTGTTTTGTTTTGTTTTGTTTTTTTAATGAAGCTTAAATGAAGAAAGGTCTACAATATTTCAGCCTGTTTCTTTTTGTAAATCTCCCTTTTCCTTAGGAGTGAAGTTCACTTTCCTCTTGGTTTCACCATATTCACAAACTTTTCTATTGTTATAATTTGCCCTTTCTGATTTTGTCTGTACATGCCTGTGCTATTTCTTTATCACAGAATCACAGAATGTAGAATAAATATATTCTGATTTCTGCATTTTGGCTTTACTGTCTCATTCTTCTTTGTATCTTGGATCATTAAGGCATTCTTGGTAGAGCTGCACTCATCTCTTACAATATTTTCTGGTTTTCTCCTGCTCTGGGATAATTTGCTCTATATTGCTTAATTACCTTGGTACTGGCTGGCTGAAGTTCCTCAGGTCCCTCCTCAAACATTCCTCTTACCTTCTTCTCCTGGTCTTCAGTAGGTGCCTGTCATGATGCAGTCCTTGGTTTTCCTCTTTTCTCCTTCGTCCCACCAGTGTTTAGTATTGCTGCTAAAATTTGTCTCTTGCCTCCTTGCAGACCACAGAAAACAAGGACAACCATCCTTAAAACAGGTGAACAGTGTCATTCACATCACTCTCCCATGGTGGTGGTCTAACCTTGCCTTTTCTCAGATCTGGCAGCTGAAAAGTTGGTCACAGCCATCGCTTTCCCCTTCACAAGGGATGCAGTGTTCTCACCTGCCCTGTGGATGTAATGTATCCTTCTTTCTTTTTCAGGTACCTCTTTTGCCCCTTCTTCCAGTTGTGAGTATTTTTGTGAATGTTTACCTCATGATGCAGCTAGACCTAGGCACATGGATACGGTTTGCAGTCTGGATGCTCATAGGTGAGTTTGAGAGAGTAAAAAATGCTGTAGTCAAACTAACTAGACTTTGCTAACCATAAATTTATTGTAGCTTTCCAGGGAGGGATTCTGCACTCTTATCCTTGGGCAGCCTTGCTGACTTAACTGAAGCCATTTAGGCAGTGTGCCTCAAGCCTTGGTTTAAATTCAAGGCTCATGAAGCCTTTGCGAGGAGAAAAATAACAGCCCATGAACCATCTTATTGGTCTTGTTGCCAGCAAGAAACCATGCCATGTTTCTTGTTGGCTGACCTTGAACTGCAGTCCAGGTAGTGGAGTTTGTGCTTCTGGAGCTAAAGGAGCTGAACTGCATCCCAAGGTGCTCACATGGAAAAGGCTGAATTGCCTGAAATGCCCAGGGAATTTGTTACAATGAAAACAAGTGAGATTAGCATCAGTTGTGGATGTATTTTACTGAGATGGAAGCTGTAGGCACACAAACGGAGAGAGAAAGCTCTCTGCAGAATGGAATGCAGTGAACTCACTGAAGAGCATCAGAAGTCTCTTCCATAACCAACCCCCCGTTTGGGGCCTGGGTAGATCTTTTAAAGTCTGGTACCTGTGTTAGTGGCTTTTTTCTAAGGAAGGTACTGGCTGTCAGCTAGAAGCTATCGGGATGGCTGGATTTACCCCTGGTGTAACCTGTGTCAATTGGTGTTAGTAGTGCTTTCGATTTCCTTACAGAGCTAACAGTGCCCTCTCCCCTTGGCTTCCACAGGCTTTATCATCTACTTTACCTACGGAATATGGCACAGTGTGGAAGCCACCTATGCAGCCTCAGCAGACGTGGAGAGAAACACGGACGCTGGTTCAGACAGCTGTAAATGACTGCGTGTTTGGCTTACAGGCAACTGGGGAATGGCTGCAGTGAAGGAAGCTTTGTGGTGGGGATGCTGAACCAGGTCACATCTGGTTAATCAGGAATGCAGGAATAAGGAAGCGTAATGTGGGACTCCCCAGCCCTGTTGCTGCAGCTTGCAGTTTGCTTAGTAGCACAGTTAAAAGGGATCACAAGGAAAAAAGCCACACACTGGCATACTCCCGGTGACACTGTCAGCTAATCTGGGGCTCTGCGCTTCCCTTCCTCCCTCTCCTGTTATGTTTTTTTCCCAGTGTGTAGAAAGAAAACTGCTTCTGTGTGCCAGTTAACCTTAAATGCTGCTATGAAACCAGGCCTTACAAAGGTCTTTCTTTCAGTAGCCCCGGGAATTACCTCCCCACAGATACTCTACCTGATTGTACATGGAGCAGGTTTTGCAGTGCTACTGTCAGGCTTAGACCAGATTTATCCTTCACCTGATGCAAGCTGTCCCCTTCCTGTACACACAGAAAGGGTTCTTGCCAAACACCAACTTTCACATGATTAAGCAAGCACCTGCAAGACTTGCATTCCTTAAAGTATCAGGTCTCATAGTTTTTGTTGTATTTAACTTTTTCTTTAACAACATACTCATATGCTTTAAAGCGCACTGCTGCTGTGAAATGTTGGGAGGGTTTGTGGTCGCTGCTTGTCGGGTGAATGGTTGTTTGCCAGCATGCAGGTAACACCAGCAGATGTTTCTGCTGACTATATGCTCAGCAGAGGGATTGCCAGGTTTAGCTATAAAACTATTTGGTGCAAGTACTTGAATGGCTTGAAAAGAACGGGTGTCTCCAAAGAGCTGTCCTACCTCTTCACCTCAGAGATCACCAGCGGTGTGGCTGCAGTGGTGGGGTGGCTGGCAGAATTGAGCCCAAGTTGGACAACAAGCGGGGCCCAATTTTCCTCTCCCCTCATCAGTTTTGTGTGCCAGGCACGTGGCGTTAGCAAAGGATTTGGCCTTTGGTTTGGCGTTGGCAGGTGGAGCACGTTTCTGCCCCGGGAAGGGGAAGCATGGGAAGATCCTCAGGGGCTTCAGTGTCACTCATGAGCAGTGCCTGGTGTCTGCCTCCTGCCCAGGGGAGGGCTGTGGGGATGTGCAGGGGCTCCTCAGTCCCAGTGGTCCCAGTAGAGCCTGCAGCCCAGAAAACACCTCTAAGCTCTATGGTCCAGCTTTCTGAGAGGAAGTTTCCCTCTGGGGCTAGAGATCATCTCCAGAGCCTGGCCACTGCTAAAAGTGGGAAATTTGGAGTTGAGACCTGAGTCTGTGTTTGGTTGGCAATGCCTTGGTTTTGCTGTAAGATTAATATTTTTTTTAACTTTCTCTAGTAGCTTTTCCCAGCCAAATTCACTTCCCTAAAAAAGGCTTGTTAAAGCATCAGGAAGGTGGGCCATGCCCATGTAATGCCACTGGTTTGAATTCGTCCTTCAGCTTGTACTGAAAAACAAATCGTAGAATCACAGAGTGGTTTGTGTTGGAAGGGACCTTTAAAGATCATCTAGTGCAACCCTGCTGCCATGGGCAGGGACATCTTTCATTAGGTCAGGTTGCTCAAAGTCTCATCCAGCCTGACCTCAAACACTTACAGAGGTAGGGCATCCCAAATAGATACTGCAGGAATCCCTTCTCTCAACTTCAGTGGATGCTGTCCTAGGTGTCCTCCACACTACTTCCTCTGAACACCAGACAGTCTCTCATCTGCTTGTCATAGAATCATAGAATGGTCTGGT
This sequence comes from Antrostomus carolinensis, assembly GCF_000700745.2. Taxonomy (NCBI): domain Eukaryota; kingdom Metazoa; phylum Chordata; class Aves; order Caprimulgiformes; family Caprimulgidae; genus Antrostomus; species Antrostomus carolinensis. The sequence continues at coordinate 43,784 of NW_010314988.1, read as the reverse complement.
TTGGAAGGTACCTTGAAGGTCATCTAGTTCCAACCCCCCTGCCATCAGCAGGGACACCTTCCACTAGACCAGGTTGCTCAAAGCCTCATCCAACCTGGCATTGAACACTTCCAGGGAGGGGGCATCCACAGCTTCTCTGGGCAACCTGTTCCAGTGTCTGACCACCCTCACAGTAAAGAATTTCTTCCTGATATCTCACCTAAACCATGTCAGCATAGCTCTTGCTGATGAAGGGATGGGTTCTTCTCCCCCTTGTTCAGTCATGCTCTTGTTCAGCATGACTTGACCAGGGTCTCACCAGGCATCTGGTGCAGTAGAAAGGGGAACCAGATCATCATCTCCCAAGTTACACAGCTGGACCATGGACCATCTCTCACAGGCTTCCAAGAGAGACTCTATAGCCTCTCTGCCCACTGAGGAGTTTTAATCTTGGCCTCCTTCTAGTCTATGAGGAGGCTTTTCTTGCCAGGGTTGGAATTGGAGGTAGTGAAGCCAAGGTGTGCATTGCTTCCCAGGTGCATTTCAGGGTGCATTTTGAGTGCAGTTCCCCCCACCAAATGAAGTCAGAATCTGCTCCAGTTGCTGGGTCTTGATGGTCTGCCAAGCAGTTTCTCCTTGTGCATATACAAAGTCTTACACAAGCAGGGAGAGAAGAATATCAAAATTAAAAGCCGCTAGGTTGAGGTCTGTTTTGTTTAAACACAGGCAAGCTCTGCATACTCCACAGCCTCCCAAAAAGCACTGAAGATGTGATGGGAGGGGGAGAAGATGTAAATTCAGAGGGGACCAAAGTTTCCCATTGTACCAAAATGTAAGGATGTTTTTCCCTACCAGCTTATGAGCAATTAAGACATTCAGCAGTGACCATTTGGGGTGAATTCTGACTGGGAGTGTGTTTCCAAAGAAAATTATTTAAAAATATGCAGATTTTTTGCTGTATGTAAATTTTTTTTTTTAATATAAATGTTAACTTATTTTTGTGGTCTACTTAGGGATCTGTTTTGGTATTTATATTCCATAACTTCATTTCAGCTTTTGTGGCGTATAGTAGCAGCATGTAGAAGGGTTTTGTTTTATTCAGTTGCCCTTTCTCTGGAAAACCTTTCTGTGTCACCAGACTTGGAACTTAAATGTGCTGTTACCTGTACCAGCCCCAGAGCCACCCGCTGCAAATTCACAAATGGAGATGAGGATCCTCAGCCCCATCTCCCACTCCTCCATTGTCACTTCTTCAGCCCATCAGTTCCCTGGTGGCGGGTGCTGCCGTCTCTTGCTGTTTGTTGCTGCTCACCAGATACAAGGAGGTGGAGGGAACCTACAGCCCTGTGCATTGACAGGAAAATGTAGGTGTCTCCCTGTCTCTCTGTCTACCTGCTTCCCCTGTGTCCAGCTGGATCTGGGGACCTTCTGGCCTCCTCCTCTCTGCATGACTTGACCTGGGGAGTGGACCAGTGGGGAGGTGATGAGTTTGACACAGCTGCATATACTCCTGCTTCATCCCCTCCTGGCTGCAGCCACCCCTTGCTTGTATGTTTTGTAAGCTGAAAGGCAAATTTGTCTGCTTCTTTCTAGGACAACACCAAGGACTTTGCTGAATGGGTGGGTTTTTTTAATTATTATTTTATTTTTTTTACCTTCTCCTCCCTGCTGATGTCTGCATGTAACATAGATCAAGCCAGGTATCTTTGAAGACATGCAACTGCTGCTATAACCTTGCTGTTGTGGATGATATGCTTTCATTCGAGTTTTTCTTTGTAAATAGATCAGTCATTTTATGATGAGAATATTTTGTAGAGATGCAGACCATTTTGCTGTATGAAGAGGTGGGAATGGAGGAGCAATGCCTTTGCTCAGCCCGAGAATATGTCCTTTTCTGCCAAAGCCAAGAGGTGTGGTAGAAATGGCCCGTCTGGTCTTTCGGGGCAGGCTCTGGCCCAAAGGACTGACCTTGTTCCAGCGTACTTGGTTGCTCCCATACTGTTCGCTTGAGAGGAGCCCTCTGGGGAAGCTGTTGGAAGGGTCCTACCAACTGCTGGTGGTGGCGGGCAGAGGTGGGCAGCACCGAGGCTGCAGCTTGCAGTTATATAGCAAATCTGGGTATATAGCCAGCCAGCCTTTCTCAGTGGAAAATTGCTGTCAAAACAGATTTTTTGCCCCACCAAAGATGAAATGTTTTGTACAAAAATGACTAGCTTTTGCTTATTTGCTTACAACTTTCGTTCTTTGGTCACTGAAAATCATTACTGGCTGGATTTTGGCTCCTTTTGCCCTTTTCCCATCCATCAGGGTAGTTTGCCACCGGTTCAGGCAGCGAGTGCTTGTGCTGGGTGTTGGGCAGCTCTGCAGCCTGAGGGGCAGCCCTGTCCCCCAGCTACAGGGCCTGGGGCTGCTGCAGGCAAAGTGCTGCTGGTTGGGAGCTGTTGGGAGCGGTTTGTGCCTGGTTGCAGCAAGGGAGAGGGGGCCACAGGGAACCACACGGGTGAAAACACTGCTGGTGCTGATGCCAAGCGTTGCTGTTTCTTGCCAGGGTTTTGGAAGCACAGTTTTAGCTGGCAGTGCTTGCTGTGGGCACTCTCGCCCTTCATCCAGCCCAGATGGAAACAAGCTCCTATTCATAGTGTACAGAGAGTTCCCGTCACTGCTGGCCACCTCCATTCCCACTGACTCATGACCAGAAAGCAATACGATAGGATGTGATGTTTATATTTTGTAAATTCTGCTTCTTTGCTTATTGAATTTTATATACTAATGAATGAATTCCAGTGGGATTTTGTAAATTTCCCCCCCTAGAAAGCCATGTACAAGTGAGCATTGCTGTCATCTGTCCAAATGAATGAAGGGTGACACAGGTCTGGCAGGCTGGAGGGGCTTGCTTTGAAGGGGAGGAGGAAGAGGAGAGGGAGTGGTGCTGGTTGTCACGCAGAAGGCTCCCCTGCAGTCCTTCCCCTGCTTGTGTGCCTCTCGACACCCTCCCCTTCTGAAGGAAGCCTCTTCCCTCTGGCAGAAGCAGCATCTCTCTTTCTAAATGCTTGGATAACCTTGCAACATCCTCTGGGCCTGACTTTATGGGCAGGTTCCGTTTCTTCCTTCCCCTTAACAAAAAATTGCACTTGTTCAAGGCTAAATCTGTCTGTACACAGTGAACCCCCCCTCGCTGCCCTCACGGCCACCTCCCCTTTCCTCTGGGCCGTCAGCCTGCAGCCGTGCCAGCATCCCACAACCCAGCTGAAGGCAAAGCTGCCCCGCCGGTGCCATCAGTGACTCTGCTTGCTGACGCCCGCTTCGTGGTTAATCAGTCATTTCACACTCCAGCAGCGATGCCTCCCCCAGAAACCCCCCCGGGCTGCCTTACACTCTATGTCACGGTCACAAGTGGGGTCCCGTGGGGTGTCTGACACCCAGCTGGGAACCAGATGATCCAGGAATGTCTCTGCTAGCAAGAGCCAGACCTCGATTTTTCTCAGGGTATTTACTCCTGGCTCACACTCAGAGACGTGAGGTTTGTCTGAGGCCTGGCCGGCTCCAGCCAGCGAGGGGAACCTCTCCCGGCACCTCTCCCTCTCGACACTGCATGGGGTGGTGGTTTCGGTGGAGGGACTCGTGTTTTCGGGACAGTGGTGGGAAGCAGAGGGTTTCCTTGCAGCAGGTTGTGCCTTCCAGATGCGCTGGGTGCACGGAGCAGGAGGAGCCACTGGCAGCCTGGCGTCGGTGTGCTGGCAAACCTAGGGCAAGTGTGGGTCATGTCAGTAAAGGGGTGTTTACTGACCGAAGCCATGGAAGAGTCTGTATATTTTTATTTTTTAATTATTAAGCAAAATGTAAATACCTTTCTGTTGTCTGTTTGATGGTCTGTGTTCCTAATGATTTCTCTGAATTTCTTATGGGTGTGATAAATAGTTTTAATGCTTGTTCTGCAAACAAATCTATTTTTTATCTTTTTTATCTTTGTTTTGGTTTGATTTTTTGGTTTTGTTTTTTACCGTGTTCATGTAGCGATTAAAGCCTTAAGTTTTAAAATGTGAACCTTGCCCTGAGAGCACAGCGCGGGTGTGCGGCTACTTTTTATCCTAGCGACACTGTAAATACTTTTTCCCTGAACGATGCTTTTGGAATTTGGAAATTCACTTGTAATTATGTGGTACAGCATTAAAACATTTTTCTTGATATCCAAGCAAATGATGCCTGTTGTTTGCCCTGATTTGCAAGCCTGCCTCTGCTTTCCAGCTTGTTCCAAGGGCTGTCGGCTGTCCCACTCTCTGCAGGAGGGCGCTTGCCGTGGGAGCTGCTCATGTTCACTCTGCCCCCATCTTTTGGGTTTGCTGAGACCAGTGGGACCATACGTAACCTGGGGAATTTGCTGCGGGCTGGGGTCTGTGCTCAACAATGAGCTGCTTGTTGCTGCTGACATTGAGGTGAGTTTCTCCCTGTCCTTCAGTACCAGTTCAGGTATTAGGTGGGGCTTCATGAACCTGCAAAATTAGCCTAAAATTTACCCAGGTGGTGTAAATTTTGCTGGCATTGCAAAATGTGGTTATCTCGGGAAATTAGAAGAGTTCTCCAGTGGGATTTTTTTTCAGGATGACACTGAAGCCACCAGGCAGGAGGAGTCTGTCTCCCCTGCCACTGCCTGCATCATTTGCAGCTTGCTGTGTGTCCTGCAAGAAAGGAGGCAGTGACCCCACAAACACTGCTGTCCTTCTCTCACTCCTGGTCCTTCCCACAGCTTCGTCTGCGCTAAGCGAGCCAGGGGCCTGGTGAAAAATCTTTCAGGAGGACATTATTAGCACATTCCCAAGGCAGGACATGGCCTGGCCCCTTTTTTAATCCTTGTGGCAAAGCCTGAGGAACTGGGTGCCCACAGTGGCAGGGCAGGGGTGAGGGGAGGGGGTGTTGGAACGTGGGTGACCAGCACGTTACAGAGCGCGCTTGTTTGCTGCCACACCGGCAGAAATGTTCCCCTTGTCGTGTGCTGAAGGCACCTTAATAAAAACATTGCAGACCTCGATTCCTGATCTCTCAGGAGCCCCAGCTGTATGGGAAACACCCTTAGAAAATGAATCCATGGTATTTTTGCCCTAATTTATAGCATGTGAGCCATAGTCAGGTAACCCAACCAACCAGCCCTCCTGCCAGGAGGCTCAGTGGCTGTCTAGCTTCAGTCTTACCATAATGGGACAGCCCTTTAACGGGGCTTTGCTTTGTTTTCCTTTTATTCCAGTTTCTGTGTGCACAGACAGACAGAAAACACTGTAGGACACACCGGTTCGTATGCACCGGCCCGTATGTGCACTGGCGCATGTATTTATTATCAGGAATATATTACACTTATCTGTACATCATAACTGAAATAATACAAACTCTTCCTGTAATCATTAGCCACATAGTAAACGGGACCACAGATTTTTTGCTGCGTGGGAAACTGTACAGAGGCTCCTCAGCGTGTCCATGGGACACAACCACCATCAGTGCAGAGACGTAAAATACCTGATTTTGCACTTGATAGTTTTTCTTTTCCTTCCCCCCACCCGCCACCACTGCACATCTTTGCCACTGTGCCTCTGCTGAGATGACCCTTCTGTGCCAGCAGCCATGGGAGGTGTGATCCCAACGAGGCCTAATGACACTTTCCTGCAGAAACCCAGAGCTTCCCTGCAGCTTTCCCAGCTCTCCCTGCTCGCTGCCCACTCTCCCACCATCCCATGGCTGTTACCTGCTCCTGGTATCTGGAGCCCCTTCAAAGCAACTGTAGGCTGGTTTTATTGCCACTGCAGCCTTCTGCATTGAATAAAGATTAACCAAATCAAACATCTCTTTAAAAAAAAGACATAAATAAGGGCAATAAAACCCAGCTCAGTGCTGGCTGCGTTCCCTGTCCTGCTAAAGGCCACCCTACCCTGTAAAACAGGAAGGGCCCAGTGACAGCCATGGCATTTGGGAAGTCTCCAGCCGCTGAAAGCAAAAGCTTTTCCTTGCTCTTCTTAGAGCAGGGATGGGCAGGGAGCAAGGACTAGAGATGTGGCCCCCACACTGCAGGGGATGTCAAGCTTGCCTTGCATGGTCACAGCTGCCTCACAAGAGTAGGGGTCACCAGCTTGGCCATGCACTTGGAGGTCTCCATCCCCCTTCACACATACTCTGGGATGCAGAGGCAAAGAGGGACAGGACTGAGGAAGAGCAGGAAAAAGGAATGACCTTTTTTTGGGGGGGAACGTCTGTGTTTCTGGGCTTGCACCAGAAGGAACCACCCTTCACACCCCTTCAGGGATGGATTGCTGGGTCCCTTCTGGTCAGGCAAAAACTTCCTGCAGCTTTCCTAACAATAGGGCAGGCCCCAGAGGCCATGCCAAGGAAGAATCCAGTGAGAGGCAGGATTGGGAGGCAAAAGTTAGATGGGAAAGGGATTGGCAATGACACCAAATGATGGTGGAGCTGGGATCAGTCCCAGTTTTCCCACCGTAAAAGCCCCACTCCCAATTCACTGCTGGAAGCATCTCTTGTATATGAATTTAAATCAACAAAGAGATAAGGAAAGCACCAGAAATAGAGAGAAAGAATGAATAAATTAAAAAATGATGGGCTCAGCCAGCCCTTCCTGGGCCAATAATATGCTCTAGTCTGTTTAGCGTGGAGAAGTTTAGATCAGCATCGTGGTAACAACTCTGGTTGTATTATCTCACCCATTTTTAAAAAGGGTAAAAAGGAGGATCCAAGAAACTACCAACAAGTCAGCTTGACCCATCTGGTGGCCTTCTACAATGGAGTGACTGTGTTGGTGCATACGGGATGAGCAACGGATGTCATCTATCTGGAATTCTGTAAGGCCTTTGACACAGTCCCACACAACATCCTTGTCGCTAAATTGGAGAGACAGGGGTTTGACGGGTGGACTGTTCAATGAATAAGGAATTGGCTGGATGGCTGCATCTGAGGGGTTGCAGTCAATGGCCCAATGTCCAAATAAAGATCAGTAACAAGCGGTGTCTGTTTTGGGACCAGTACTGTTTATATCTTTATTTATAAAGTGGGATCGAGTGTACCCTCACTGACTTTGTAGGTGACACCAAGCTGAGTGGTGCAGTTGATACTCTGGAGGGATGGGATGCCATCCAGAGGGTCCTGGACAAGCTTGAGAACTGGGTCCATGTAAACCTCATGAGGTTCAACAAGGCCACATGCAAGGTCCTGCACCAGGGTCAGGGCAATCCCCAGTATCAATACAGGCTTGAAAGCAGTCCTGTGGAGAAGGACTTGAGGGTACTGGTTGATGAAAAGCTGGACATGAGCAGGCAATGTGTGCTCGCAGCCCAGAAGGCCAACCTTATCCTGGGCTGCATCAAGAGAAGCGTGGCCAGCAGGTCGAGGGAGGTGATGCTGCCCCTCTACTCCATTCTCGTGAGACCCCACCTGGAGTGCTGTGTCCTGTTCTGGAGTCATCGGCACAAGAAAGACATGGAGCAGCTGGAGTGGGTCCAGAGGAGGGCCACAAAAATGATCAAAAGGATGGAACACCTCTCCTGTGAAGAAAGGCTGAGAGAGTTAGGGTTGTTCAGCCTGTAGAAGGCTCAGGGGTGACTTTATTGCAGCCTTTCAATACTTGAAGGGGGCCTATAAGAAAGATGGAGAGAGATTTTTTTTTTACCAGGGCCTGTAAAAACAGGCCAGGACAAGGGGCAACATTTTTGAACTGAAAGAGGGCAGGTTAGACTGGACATACGGAAGAAATTCTTTACGATGAGGGTGGTGAGACACTGGAACAGGCTGACCAGAGTAGTTATGGATGTCCCATCCCTGGAAGTGTTCAAGGTCAGGCTGGACAGGGCTTTGAGCAACCTGATCTAGTTGCAGATGTTCCTGTCCATGGCAGAGGGGTTGGACTAGATGATCTTTAAAGGTCTCTTCTAACCCAAATCATCCTATGATCCTGTGTTCTCATTGTATCAGAATTGTATCGGTGGGATGAATCATGACATTGCAGTAAGTATTGCAGATATCTGTGCATTTAGTAAGTATGAAAGTGATTAAAATTGTACTTGGCAAGGAGGAGCTGTGTGTGCTAGTGTGTGCTAGGTATCTATCCTACTTTCAAGTTGTACTTGCTGGACACGCTAAAATCTAGTAACGCATTTCAACAGTAGTAGTTGGTGGCACATGATCTATTCTAACAAGATGCTCAATTTACTCAGCATCACAGTCTCATGCAAAAGCTGCTACAAAAATAAATTCCTCTAAAAAGGAGAAAAAAAAAATCACCTTTTTTTGTTTGTTTGTTTTTTAAACACTATGGAACAGGCCACAGGCGCTTTGACGGTGATGGAAGCTGTATCTAAGCTGCAGTCTGTGAATCCTGAGTACTTCCCAGGAAGCTGAAGCACAGCTCCCACCCGAGCAGGAGCAGGACAGCAGGGCTGTGCCATCCCACCTCTGCTGACGCGGGGTGTGTGGGTGCCGCTGCAGACCCGGGTAGCAGAGCCCCCCTCCCGCCGCGCTCCCACACCCCAGGGATCTGCTGCACGTACCGGCTCCCGCTAACTTTGCCCGCGGTGCTCCGAGCAGGCATGCATGCAGGCTCCAAGCTGGATAGAAACGCATCCCACAGATCTGTCTCTCTCTCTCTTTTTTTTTTTTTTAATTATGCTCAGGGATAATTTTTCTTGCTAGCAGTGCCCACGAGGGCCCTGCAGCCCGTCACACCCCAGTCACTTCTCGGCCTCACCACCCCCTTGGCTGGGGGTCACCCCAAACCTGGACAAATTTTTTTGCTTCTAAACAGAGAAGTTAAAGGTAGTTTAGCCACCTTTTCCATGAATCTCAAAAGTGCTCTGTAACTTTGTGTAAGCTTTAGCAATGTGAAACAATATATATATGTGGAAGGAATGAAATTCTGACCTCATTTGCGCCCACATAGTCCACTGTGCTCTATTTAGTGTTTCAGATGGGAGGCAGCTAGATCCCTAGCAGGCACCCGGTATCTCATCCTAATACTGGAAACCTCTTGGCCAGCAAAGGTCAAGGATGAACAACTTATTTTCTCCTTCTTGCTTACGGGACTTGAAATACATCAAAATGGACAGGAACTTACAACCAGAGATTTTGATTGTATCCAAACCAGGACAAGGTAAAACAAGACAAGATCTAACTAGAATTTGAAGACACTAAAATCGAAACACGTTAACCAGTAACCTCTATCAAATTTGCTAAAACCCTCAGGTTTCTCATCTCTAGCCTATCTCCACTTACAATACCAATGCTAAGAGTTAAAAAGCAGTGAATGGTACGCGTATCTTGTCTGGTGTTCAATGCAAAGGTGATGGTTTCAAAGGCAGTACTGTCTCAGAATTTGAAAGTCGCTGGTGTTCATGTCACATAGAGTACCACTTGGTGGTCATTTGGAAGGCGCTTCTACTTCTGTGTAACTTTCTTTTAGGTTGGGTATAAATATTCCTGGGAGGCTAAACAGAAATGCATTTCGTTTAGATACAAGTCTTAGGCACGAGTTAGAAAACTGCTGACTGTAATGAAAATATATCAGCACTTAGTAGTATCCAATAATATAAAAAATGCAATTCAGAACATCTTCAATGACATATATATGTGTGTGTGTCTATATATAGGTATAAAGGTACAATACGTACATGTATATAAACACAGACACATATACAGAAATATTCACAACTTGAACTGTTTTTGTAACTAACCTGAAATACTGCAGCAGAAGTTCATTCTGATGAACCAGAAATATAGTATTTTCCAAATTTTGGCTCTAACCATAGTTAAAATCTTAACACACCAAACTAAACATTTTGCTATCCTAGCTTTCTGCTGTCCTAGCTTTTTGCTATCTTTTTTGCTACCCTAATCCATATGTCAGAACCAAGAGCTCCTATACGGGGACTATAAGAGTACCCTGCCTAGTGTAAAGCTATGCAGCTACCGAGCATGCTTGCAGCCACGAACCCCGGGCGCCTATTGATGGTGATACTTCCTTGGATGGTAACGATTAGCGGACTGGAAATGCATAAAAGGCAGGGGACCTTCGGCGTGCAGGTGCCAAATCATCGCCGCGAGGTTCTGACTTTTGCTGGAGACGAGTTCCCTGATGAGCAGCGATAAAAAGAAGTGGATGATGCAGGTGGGAGTTTTACAGGGCTCACGGCATCCCCTTCCTGCAGCTTCCAGAGGAGCTCTTCATTAGTCCTGCTCAGCTTCTTCTTCTCCTCTACTTCTTTCTCAACGTACTCTTGAAGATTAGCGTTCTCCTCTGACAATTGCCTGGAGAGGAAAGCAGGACAACATGTAAGGTGCACCAGTGTGAAGACAGTGGCATTAACACAGCCAGTGCAGGCAGGGGTCAGGCAGGACCCCGAGCCCTTCCTCCCTTCCTCCCTTCCTCCCTTCCTCCCTTCCTCCCTTCCTCCCTTCCTTCCTTCCTTCCTTCCTTCCTTCCTTCCTTCCTTCCACCCCACCCACCTGCCCCTAGGGCTGCAGCTGAGCTGCCCAAGCTGGGGCACAGCTGTCCCTGGGTCTCTTCACTGCTGGGCAAGAAAGGCATCTCCACGAGTCACAGCTGCCCCTCGGTGTCTGACTCGGCCTCCAGGTGTGCCTGTCTTTGCTCAACACCTCTCTGAGGCAGCTCAGCTGCCAAGGCTTAGATGGGATGAGCCCCATCCTTCCTCCATGGCCTTGTGCCTGTCAGCATCATGTACGGCATGCGAAGGTGCCAAGGGCATTGTGCACATATTCCAGACACTTTAGAAATGGCCATTTTACCACAGAGGCAACAGAGTAAAAATTGGAAAGCCCTAAAAGAAAAATTTAACATATTTGTTTCCTTATTTGTGTATCTGAAAGTATCATTCACTGCAAGAACAGGATTCTCCACTCATGGACAGAGGGGACGGAGCGGGTAACTGGAAATTTAGGCTGAGATAAAGCTCAGGTGTGTGCTCACCCCCCTCAGCGCTGGCCTTCCCTGGGAGGATGTGAGCAGGGGTGGGAGTTGAAGAGAGCCCCATCTGTCCCTGTGGGGTCAACCAGGACTGCAGAGCACACCAGCTTCATGTCAGTCCCATGCTCATGCCCAGGCGTGGCCACTCATGTCTGGAGGGGACTTCAGAGCTGGCCCCAGATACTTAGCTTGGGGATGTAGGTAGGCACAGTGGTTTCAGACGTCCTCTTCTCATCAATATTTGCTTGTGGCTGAGTTGGGTTTGGACCCCTGAGAGCTACTATGCAATGAAGCTGTTTGGGGCATTATCCCACCCTGTTCAACACATGGAGGAAGCAGGTGCCCAGCATGGGGTTGTAGCCTCTGTTTGCAAAACCTGTTCACTGGCACAGCAGTTTCTACCAGGGAATGTGGCCATAAACCGTTGTGGAGCCCAGCCCACCCCGGATGAAGCCCAGAGCCCTGGGTTAGCAGGCACTTGTGCTCCCTGCACATGGAGGCTCCCTGCCTCCTGTTGGCCAGGGCTTCTGTTCCTGCACCAGGAAGACAAGGGTCTTCAGAGATCAACCTAACATGGCCTTCCCCAGAAATGGCACCCCCTGCAGATAACCAATAAGCAGCACAAGTGCAGGTTGGGCTCCTTAAATCCTGCTTTCTCCTTGGCTTCAATGCCTGGCCCAACGACCTTCACCCTGTGGCGTTTCACAACGCAGAGCTGCTTGCAATGCTGCCCCATTTTCTCCAGAGCAGCACAGCAGCTGGAGCAGTCCTCAGAGGGGGACAGTCCTGGGTTTTAGGCTTTCTTCTGTCTGATTGAGGACAAAAAAACAAAGTCACAATTCTGTGGACAGCTTGTTTCTCAATCCTGCCACCGAAGAGAGCATGAGAGCTTATGTGCCATGAGCAGGAGAGCATTTGTGGAGTGGCAGAGCAAGAGCAAGAGGTGAGAGAGAGCAATTGCATCCCTGACTCTTCCAACCAGCTGCTATGGCATGCAAAGGGAAAGGAGTCTGTGCTCTCCATGCTCCCCATTTAAGCTGATGGCCTGATGCAGCATGCAGCTCAGCTTCAAGGCCTTCCCTCTCCTCTGTAAAGGGTCATGAGGCTGTGGGTCCTTCTCCAGCTCCTTCCTCCTTGGTCCTAATAAACCCTCTATTCCTGACTCCAACACCAGGAAAGCTTCACCAGCAAGGAAGGGCTAGGGAGCTGTTTTCCCCAGAATGCTCTATAACCTGATGGCTTTTTGGGACGTGGGGCATGGAAATGTCCTATGAGCACTACAACCTCAGTGAGTCTGCTCTCACCTAACCAGATGACTGGTTTTAAAAGAAATGGGGCAGCGCAGGCAGGCTGTGGGACCTGATCGAGATGTGTTTTGGGATGTGTGCTGGCAACACCACCAGCCCAGAGGCTGCATGCAGGAACACCTGGCTTCTGCTGCCCCATCATGGGCAGGAGCCAGGTCCTGATGTGATCAGCCTGGGGCAGCTCTGGGCATGAACATAACCTGATTTACAGCCAGCTTAGCATTCTATAGAAATAAACAGGGAGGCACCTAACCTCCCTACTAGGTTATTTCCAGGGTTCAGGAGCTGCTGGGTGTGGATTTTGGATGCACACACAAAATTCTGCCCAGCTCCTTTTCTGGGTATAGTCTGAAGCCCATAGCAGATGTCATGGACTGCTGATCCACTCTCTTTGTGTCATCAGAAGTCTCTGAGAGGTTGGGGTGGCATTGCTGATTTTGTTTAAAAACATTTTCAAAGAATTTCTGCTTTTTTGACCTCAGTTCCTACAAAATGGAGCAAAGATGATCAAGAACATGTCTGTTTCTCTCTCACTCCCCTGAAAGTTTTGAACCATGAAGCAGCAGCTAGCAGAGTTGAAGGATTAAAAGACACAAGTTGGAAGTTCTCAGAAAGCTGCTTGCCTGGTAGAGGAGAAAAATCATATTTACAGCTCCATTGGGGAAGCAGCTGTGGCAGGAGCTCACAGTCTAAGGGGCACAAGAAAGTACACATGGGAGCTCACCCTGGAGAAATAAACTCCATAGGAAACATCTTGCTACATACAGAATTACTTTTCCTTTTGCAGTGCCTGACAAGACAGGACATAAAAATTATGCACAAAGCCTCACTATGTCCTTTTCCAGCCACCATTCACTGAGGGGGGGGGGGGGGGGGGGGG
>NW_010314988.1:22820-30609 GCF_000700745.2 Antrostomus carolinensis | reverse complement strand
CCTTCCCCACACTTGTGTGGCGCTTAGTGTGTGACTGGCTCTCTAAGCTGGTAAAGCTCATCTGGATGTTGGGACCAGGCTAGTCACAGCAGCACAGACCCCAGAGCACGGTGAAGGGCTCAGCTCCCTCCTCAGCTAAAGGCACTGCTTGGACAGGAGGCAGGCACAGCCCACAGCCCCTCAGCACGTATCAGCCTCCTTGATGTTGGATGCTGCTTGCTAGGGGCACGGTAGGATGCATGGTACCGGTGTCCTCTGGAGTCTCCCACACAATAGACTCTGCAGCACTAACACACACTGCAATTTGCTGACAGAGGCAGGCTGCAAGGTACATGTGTGACCTGCAGGTAAGAACAGAGATGTTTAAGCAGAAAAGAGCCTTGCAGCCAAGTGCCTGTAAACACCCCATGCAGCAGGTGGACATGTCCTCCAGAGAGACCCGCTTTGGTATGTGGGTGGGGAAAGGAGCTGCTGCTTGTTGGGCTGTTTATTTTAGCCTCATGCACATTGTGCTGGGAACTTACACTGTATCATCTGACATGACTGGACACAGGCAGAGCCAGCTTCACGCCACTCGGAGACAGAGGCAGTTTGGACAGCCAGCAGTGCTGGCATCCTTCAGCAAAGCCTCTGCCTTCAGCTCAGTGAACAAGTATCTGCTTTTGCTGCACCATGGGGAGAGACTTGGACAGATGCAGCATCACTGCTTATAGAAGATGCAATGCCCATTTAGTCCCTCTTCATCGTTCAGGCAGAAGAAGGAAGAGAGGCAGCGTGAAAACAAATGTGTTCTCACCATGTAAGTTTGTACCTTGAGATACATGTTCCAATTTTAGACCTAGACATGTTCCTCTGCCAGCCTCCCGACAATTCAAGCAGCTATAAAAAAATCACAGCTGTAAAACCACAGCGCTCTGCAGGGACAGACCAAAGTGACAGGGATGCAGGGGAAAGTGCTTGACTCATGCCCTCAATTCTTGTTAAAGCCTCTCCCAAAAGGCTCAGAGGCCTGTAGGTGCCTGGGCTATGCCAATAGAGACCAGACACCCTCCTCGTCATCTTCATCTCTACAGTGCTGGAAACTACCATTCCTCAAACATCCCCAGTCAAAAGGACCAAAAAAATGCTCGTTGATTTGGAGGGAGAACCTGAGATGTTAAGAAAAAAAATCAGATGATTTATTCAAGTGCTTGGGCAAGTCCCAGCAGAGGCTCTGTGGAGCTCCTGTGTCCAAAGACAGTGCATGATCTACCTGCAAGGCTCTTCTCCCTTCCTTTGTACCTGCCCTTGACTATGATTGCAAATATCTGGTGCACCATTCAGCCCCCCAGTGCCTCTGGGAGCCCCTCTTGGCCGTGCTGCAAAGGCTGGCTTTGCTCTGGCTCCCATTGCTCCTGCTCCCCTCCCTCCTCTCGCTGCTGCTGTGCTGCCACATCCACACAGGCACCCAAACTGCAACTCAGCAGAAACAGCTCTAATCCACACTGTTCCCCAGCAAGGGCAGCTCCCCAAGCTCGTTCACGCTGCACTTCCCAGGCGGTGCCAGTACAACAGAAATGAGCAGTTGGGGTGGCTACTGCTGACAGGAAAACTCACATTTTAATAACTCTGGCTTTAAAGCCCTGGCTGACACTGTCCTCAAAGCTCTCCCCAAACTGTTACCATTGAAAATGAGTGTTCTCTAAGTTGACTTTCCAGGCCGACCTCAAATTCATAATTTCTCCCAAAATATGTTCTGTGAAACCAGTCCCTACCTAGTCAGAGGCAAGGAGCGAAGCGCTGCATCGGACGCGGGCAGGGAGTGGTGGGTGCTGTTTGCTCAGCCAGAGGCAGGTAGCTGCCAAGCACCCAACCAGGCACCCTGGCTGCTCTCACAGGCACAGGGAGAGACTGCCACTTCCAGACCACAAGTCATCCAGCCCAAAACTGGGTTGGTGAACTAGACCTTAAAAATTCCTGTTTTTCCTCCCCAAGCACAGAGAGGTTGTAGACACCCACCTCAGACAGTGACATGTGTTACAACTATTAACAATCAGGTGAGGTGAAACATAACCCTCACCCCAGTCTAAATGTTACTACAAGCAGTGCTGCCTTTTGAAACTATCCACACACGGGGGACAATTTTTTTAAAAGGCTGAATTGTGAATAAAGGAGACACTAGAAAGGCAAAACTAAAATTAAATTTGAGATGAGATGCTCAAGCTTCAAAAAGTCAGCTAAAAATCAAATTGCATTTTAGGCCAATGGTATCATTTCTGGCAACAATGATAGCTATGCAGCTGGTGTGTTGGGACAAGTTCAGCTCTAGCATCTCCCCTGGTACCTCTTCCACCTGGCTTCAGCTGCGGTCTCTTGCCTTACAGCAGGCTATAACCTCTCTGGGACAGGGACTGTCCTACCCTTCCCTTCCTAACACCAGGAGCCTTGTCACCCTTGTCAGGTTGTGACAAGGGTGCAAACAGACAGTGCAGATGAAGAAACCCACCAAAGGATAACCCTGCCTGACTGACAGTGGTGTCATTAGGACCTGTCTCCTGAAATTGCCTCACTTCCCATCCTTGTTACCCACTGATTAAAGGGTCTCAGGGCACTGACACTGAGATCAGAAGCCACTGGCAACTTTCTCTCAGTAGGATGTCAAAATCATGGAAATACACAGACAGATATGTGGCCTTCCTTATGTTAAAGTAAGCAAACCCCAATAAAAAAGGATTTTCTAATAAAACAAGCAGGTCAGGACACCAATACACTTTCAGCAGGCAATAAGTTTTTTCACCTTCTCAAATGTTTTCAGGAAATAAGTTTTTTCACCTTCTCAAATGAGTGTCAACCTTGGGCAGTTAAGATCTGCAGTCTCTTTCAAGCTCAGACAAATTACAAGTATCAGCACAAACCTCGTTATGACAGTATTTTGCTCAATCCTGGCTCTGAGTTCTTCATTCTGCTGTTGTAGCATGGTGATTTTTTCTTCCAGTTTTAAATTTTTTTCAGCCTGCAACGAAAGAAGTTCGTTAAGTCTGAAGAAAGCCCAGCTCCTGCTCTGAGAGGATTTGTTCTTTATTTGTCCCTAGAGTAACTTGTAAAATTTGACAATTGATGGAGGTGGTCATCTCGACTGCAGTTGAGACTTAGAGGTCTGACTCACACCTCATCATACTGGTGAAGTAAGTGGGGTCATCAGCAGAGCACTGAGTGGAGGCAGAGCTGAACTAGCCCTTACTTCTAACTGAGGAGGGTGTTAGTCTCGTCCAGCACAAATAAAACATCTTCCTCAGTGGTGCCCCCACAACATTCATCCCTCAGGAGCCAGCATTATCAGCTGTTGTTCTTGGACAGGGAGCTGGTGGCACTTGGGGAGCATGGGGATGCCCAGCATGGAAAGGGCACTGTGGTGTGAGTGATCAGTTCAGTGGTGAAGGAGGACTGCAAAGTGGTATGATGTGCACCATCCAGCTCAACTAACCTCACTGGACATAAATGTCTGGTGTCCAACCTCTAGGATTATGATTCCCCAGTTATGGGGAGGAAAGAGTTACCCACTAGGGCAGATTAAGCCCAGCAGCAGTCTTAGACTGCTGCTGCATTTGCATGAGGTGGGCTGCCCTTTGGAGACACTTCTCTCCACTGCTGACAGTGTCGGCTTAAATGACAGGCTTAAACTAGACATCTAACTGTAAGCTACCATTAAGTGAAATGAATCCTATCCCAAGCATAGGTGGGTTTTACTCAGGACAGTTCAAGGACAGTTTGAGGATGTCAATAGCAGTGTATTAAAACATTGGTAAGAAGTTTATAGGCATGTACCACAGCCTCAGATGCCCTGTATTTCCCAAGTTTTGAATTTGACATAGTTTATCACCTTAGTTCATAGTTTTCCAGCAATTTGAATTTTGCTGAATTCAACAGTTTTGGAAGAAAACAAGATATCACAGGGTAACCTTATCTCTGTGCGAGCTCAGTTATTGAATTTCCCAACCTTTTATAAAGAACCAAAATATTGTGCACTGGAGTTAGCAATAACCCACACTTTATGGTGGAGGCATCAGTCCTATTCAGTGGTTTCCAGTCTATGCAGGTAATCAAAAAGAATACTGCTGATTCTCAGATATTCTTGCTTATCCCTGTATATTTTGTTAGAGTAGAACAAGGATTCTGGACCCATTTTGAAATGCTCTGAGAGAGGAATCACCTTTACAGGCACCTTCCTTAATAGTTTCAATGAGTAGTAACTATCCCAGCACGAAGCATGGGAGAAGACATGTGCATCTCCTTCTCTCCACTGCAACCCTCACCCTGTACCATTCCTCTCCTATCACCTTCATTTCCAGACTCCCTTTCAGCAGCCAAGCCTGACCCTGTATGTGAAATGCCCTCCTGCTCCCCTATGAGGCACCCCATCTTTCAGAGCATTTGGAGGTATTCTGGCACTTATAAAGGTAGGTCTTTAAACAGAAAGCACTTGTGCCTTTGGACCACAGTAGACCCAGTCTTTTATTGTGATGAAAGGCAGGAGTAGGACTGTGTGCTCGTATGTGGTTAATTAGCAAAAGCAGCAAATGACCAGGAACCATGTAGACTGTCGTTTATTTATTTTTTTTAGTAAAACACTACAGTGCATGTTTTCAGATGCTGGCTTAGCTCCAGGAGCAGCATGTTGGAAGGAGCTCAGTTAACAAGCCTCAGCTGTAAAGAGGCACTTTTCTCGACATCACTTACTCAAGCATCTGTTCAGCAAAATAATCATCTGAGTTCTCAAATTTCCCTGTAAATGGAAACAAATCTTGCTGAATGCTGTGCTGAACCAGCTGTCCTGGCTCCCCAGCTGAGGTAGTGCCTCATCCTGTCACCACACTATACGCTTACTGTCACTGTAGGTTATGCCTTACAAAACAAATCCCCTTTCCAATAAAAAATGTAATTGATGGTGCACTGGGAAGTTCTTCATTAGGGACTCCCACAAGCAAAAGATGAGAGAACAGCACGGGCTGCAGAAAAGCATTACTTTGGAGAGACCTTTCCTAGCATAAGCCTTGCTAGGGACTGCCTGCTGAATATTGCTGATTCACACTTGCAGCTGGGAGCTCCCTAAATGCCTGCACGAGCAGCAGCAAGACACACATGGCTTGATCTTCCTCCACTTGCCCTCTCCAGCCCTAAATGATTATCTGACTCCTGTAGAGGTGTATGGTGCAGGCTGGTGTACAAAATGAAGCCCTGGAGTACCACAAAGTTCCCCTTCCTCCATTCTTCCTACACCACTCACTTCCCAGTCTAATGTAACAGGCTGCGCAGGTATTGCATGGAAAAGCAATACAGATCAACGGACATGTGGGGAAAACTGAGGGTATCATGGGTGGGTGAAGGGATGGGAAAAGATCCCAATTTCTGAGTGAAAACCTGAGATATGGTATAGTAGAAACAGCTATGTAGGTTGACAGTGGAACAACACACTATATAGCCATTTAGGAACCTCTCGCTGTGCCTGGCCCCAACCTCATGTGTTTTCTCAGCCCTTTTATGTTCATCTGCTGTAGTCAAACTTTAATTTTTCTACATCTGATGTCTCCTTTGGAGGAATAATAAAAACTCACCTGTTTTTCTAGCTCCATAATCATCTTCTCCTGTTGGTGAATCTGATGGTTCTTCATTTCTAGAACATGTTTTAAGCTCTTCAGATCTTTTTCTAAGTGCAGATATGGAGCTCGTACAATCTGGGAAATATACCTGTGATTAGGCTATCTGTCAGCCATAAATGCATCTTCAGCCATAAGATAAAGTTTCCTCAATGTACCTCGTGGTTTAGGAGTGTCAGTGATGTGAAAACCACCTGGACCTGGGCCTCCCCAGCCCATCTGAGCCCTGTTATTCTCTGCTAGACCATCCCTTTGGCTGGATAGCCATCAGTACCTTTCTTTTGACCAGCCTCATGGCTAGAAGGATGGGATGCCAGGTTGTTCAGCAAACTCATTCCTACTCATAGCTTGGGAACTGCATGAGGTGTTTTATGATTGTGCAGGGATTTTGGCTTGGGAAAAGTACAAACATGAAACTGAGGAAACTGGACAAGGGGGCTGGAGGTGAAAACTACGGTGTTCTGCCTTGCCTGCACCACTGCATCACAGTGCCTGTTAACGAAGATCCGATCTGGTGGGAAGAAGTTCCTCCTCTGCTTGAGAACTTCAGATGTAGGGGATACTAGGGTTCAACTCATGGGCAAAAGATGTGCTCTGAATTATACTGATAAAATACTGTTGCTGACTTAAGCTGTTCTGGATTTTTCCCAATGTAACTCGTGCCAGGAAACTGCTTGGTGGTACTTGGCATTCAGGTCACTGTGACACAGCCAAATTTGTCCTTTCATGTAAATGAAACACTGCTGTGGAGGTGGAAAGGGACTGATGCTACCTGTTTCCCATAGACAAGCCTGTTTCAAACATTTTCACTCCTTCCCTAAGGAGTTCTCTCATTTAAAAACAAACTGAGCCCCTTGCTCACCCCACTATTTTCATTCTGTCCTCTCATGCAGATACAGTTACCCATGGGGTTGTGCTGTGAACATAGTGAAATGCCTGAAGTTGAAAGAAAACTCTTTCTGGAGGGTCATTTCAGGGTTACTTAATTTCAGATAAATAATTGCAGTGTGTGTTCACTTACACACTGTAAATAAACAGTATGGCCCCAACAGACAGCAGTTGAATAAATACTTCATATGACAGGGCTGTCCCCTGCGAGTACAGAAAAAAATGAGGGAATACAGAGGATGTCTAAGAAGTTGGACCAAGAACCTAAACAAAACAGAAACCTAAATGTGAAAAGACAAAAAGTAAAGAGAAAGACAGGAAGAAGGGAAAGAAGAACAGACAGCAGTAAGGACATACTAGATGAAGTTAATGAAAAGTTTTGGAAAGAGAGCTACAAATGCTGGGTGAAAGAATAAAGAAAAAGAAGTCACTCAGAAAATTATGGACCTAGGCTAAGATTTCTGACTCCTCCTCAGAGCTCAAGATCTGGGGTCTTGGTTGGGACCTGCCCCCAGTCCCTGGCATAAGGATCCCATTGCTATCCACTGAATGGCGTGATGTGTCATACTTAGAAACACGTATCTTGAGGACTGTATAGTTATAGTTGCCACCTACCTTCAGTTGTTCCTCAGTGTTTTTCTTCAGAGCCTCTTCAAATCGGTCTGCTTTGGCCTTAAGAGACTGATTCTGGAAGGTGAGAGTGTCTATCTGGTCCTGGAGGGGAGACACACCAGTGAACACACCAACCATGCTATCACCCCTCTTACATTCGTACAAGTCAATCTGCACTGTGAAACCACTAGAGGAGCTGAACAAGGTTTAGAAATCCCTGCAAAGCAGTATTTTTTTATGCAAGGTCACTTGAACATACAGTGAGGTTTCTGATAACCCAGTGCCTCAGGGAATCCCAAAACCCCTGGAACACCTGAGGCTGGCTGACACTGGCTGGCATTAGTTCATTAAATGTCTCTGATGCTAAATCATCCCATCACCTTGGGCTGGATAAGAATGAGCATATCATTCCTTAAAAGAGCTGACATTTATATCACAGGCATGAAAGAGATCATTTGTGCAGTCCCTAGCAACCAAATGAGGTGGTAGACACTCCATCCCTGCTTCCTTCACCTTTCTTGGCTTCTGACATGGTAACAAGCAAGGATGAGTTAGTGGTGTGGACTTTAAATGACAGTCATTTAATCTCAGAGCTATACACAGGAACAACACGTTATTTTAAGCAATCATGTTTCTGTTACCATCAAAGGCATTCC
>NW_010314988.1:0-22801 GCF_000700745.2 Antrostomus carolinensis | reverse complement strand
CTACCTCTCTATATACAACATCTGTAAAAGCCCCAGTTGCTGTGAAACTGGTATTCTTATCTTTCATATATGTAATTTCTTGGCTGTAACATTACATCAGTGCTTATTGCAAAACTGCTGACATGCCTTGAACTGTCACAGCCACATGAGGAAGGCAGTGACAGTTGCTGTGTGCAATGGTTATGTACTAGTCAGGGGTTTTAAAAATTGCAATTAATCTCTGCCTACAAAATTAAACAGAGCTTGCATTATTTGCTGGGGCATCTTTACCTCTTCACACAAGATTTTCAAACTTAGTGCAAATCACAGGGGCACGCTTTTGCCCTCCCTTCCTCAGGATTTCTTCATCTGGAGAGTGAGAACAGCGTGGAGTTATTAGAAGGACCGAAAAACCCAAGACAATCTTGAGCTTGGTATGAAATAGTGGGATGTGGGAGATGTGATGTGGAGGGCTGACCCTGGCTGGCCATATAGCCTGGCTGCACAGCAGGGCCAGCTCTGGGGCATCCCTCATCAGGGACCACATTGCCCTCTGTGAAAATGGAGATGTGTCTACACCACAGGACCAGCTCCCCCACATTCAGGCATTGGTTTTGGAAAGAGTTTAAAGCACAGGCACAGGGCTGGGCAGGGACAGGTCAGCGTTTCTGAGCCCCAGGGATGCCTGCTGGAGGGTACCATGGAGATAAGGAGACGCTCACAGCCATCGCAGGTGCTGGAGCTCTCCCCACCATGCAGAGAAGAGCTCAACTTTGCTCCTTGTGCTGGGCTAGCAGTCAGCAGGGTCAAAAGGATGCTTCTTTGCTTTATCCAGCTTCCTTTTCCTCCCTTTAGGTTTGCCCTCTCCTCTTGTTCAGGTGGTAGTTTGGTGAACCAGACAAGGGGGTGGAAAAAACCTGAGGGGGCACCTTTGCTGCTTGATCCCAGTTTGGACAGGCAGAGGACAAGAGGTACTACAGCTGGTAAGAGGCAACGGCCAGATGTGCTGGCAGCTGGCAACTGGGCTGGGGCTGCCCCGTCAGCTGCTCCGCAACATCCTTACAGGGGTGGGAAATAACGAAACTGCTAACCTGGAGTGACAGACGCAGTGTTTCAAAAGTCTCTTCTAATTGTGACTTTTCCAGTTTGTGAGCAGTATTCAGTTCTGAGGAAGATACACAGACATGACATTGCTAAGTGAAGTCCAGCAAACCAGGGTCCCAGAGCACAGATAGGTGAGCCAAACACAAGTCAGGATGCAGTTTTAGGGCATGGAGGTTGAGTAGGAAACCAGTAGTAATAGATTCTGTGACCTTAGGTAAATTGTTTTGAGGATCAGGATTTCATGATCTTTCCCTGGCAGCAGGTACTTCTATTTCTATGTGACCAGATTCTGATTTTTCAGAACTGCTCAGAATGCCTGGTTCCCAGGGGCTCTGTTCTGAAAAGCGTCAGTCTGACAATGGCTCATTTACTAGTTCAGAGTGAGTATCCCCAAATCAAAGATTTTTAAATTAAGATTATTTAAAAGCTCAGGTTGCAATTTCTTTGGGGAGACAGAGAGGGGGACCAGCAACTCAGATGCAAAAATGCAAATAATGGCTTCTCCAGAAGCTGTGGCAGACGACCTGTGAGGTTTATGCCATTAGTGAGACTGACAAAGCCCAAAGACAAAAAAGTCCTCTATTTATACTACAGGATTAAAAGTTGCACTACTAGAACAACTCACTCTGGACTTAATAATCAAAAGTTTAATAACCAAAGTGGGATAAAGTTTAATCTCTAAACAAATGGCATCAAACTGTTATTCATTACAGTAGTAGCACCTACCTTTTTAGTATCCAGTCTATTTTTTGTGTCTTCACCCCCAAAACCATGGGTTTCTGCCATCTAACCGTTGCTCACTAGCCACAATAACAGCAGTAATAATACTAACACTCCAGTGCCCTGTACAACGTACTAGATGGCAGCTGCTGCAATGCCTTTTCCATGCACAGGAGGGCATTTCATACCCACAGCAGGAGCAGGGAGCACAAACTTTGGCCTCCGGAGCCATGATAAACCACAGCCAAGTTTTATCATCAGAAAATACTAACAAAAATGGACAAATAAGAATATCCTCAAGCAAGGAAAATTTTATATGCTGATTTTAAAATGACATGCTAGATACCATCTCTGCCTACAGGAGAGGGGAACAGACTGTTCTCAGCTCACACTATGTCAGAGACACAGTCCAGAGCTAAGCAATATGACTCGGTTTGGGGAAAATTTGTGGGAAAACCTGCTAGAGCTATTTAAAAATTAGACCCTCATGCTCTTGTGTAAAAAAACAAACAAAAAAACCAAACCCAAAACAAAACAGGGACATTATACAGGTAACTCTTAAATGTCAGCTAAAGCATGTAAAAATACATGTTTAGATACTGAACTGGTAGGGAGGAAACATCCCTGTCTGCAGCATCAAATCCCATAGGAAAAACATAACAAACTAAAGACAACACTACTGAGGTGCAGATTTGCACCAGGGTGTGGCTTTGGTCTGCTCAGCATGGCCAGATTTTTGCTACTGAAAATGATGAGTCCTATTTTCAGAAATAGTGTATGCATTTAAGCACCTAAATTCCGAGATGCTCAATGAGCTGTAGCTTCTTGAGCACCCGAGGATTAGACTCTTGAGAAAAGTCTGTGTGTGAAGTGAGGTGGTATTTGGACTCTGTGGTCAGTGACTCCTTGGAAAAAGGCCCAAAGACCTCTCAGATAGACTCAGGTCCAAGACAGATGCTGTACACACTGCACACAGCTCTCCCTCGTCCATAGCATGCACCTGGTGGTCCACCCCATGTGAAAGCACTAGACCAACATGAATTTTCTGTATCATCTGTTCTGGAGGAAGAAAATCTAGGCGTATGCAATTTCACTACAGTACTAATTCCAGCTGTGGAATAGCTCTGTAGCCATTGGGTTGTCTTTGGCTTACCTTGAATCTTGCAGTCATTCTCATCCTGCAGTACTGTCATGGCGACTATGTGGTTATTTTCCAACTGTAACATTGCAGCTTCGTGTACAGCTGTGATATCTTCCACCTGTTCCAATGACAACGGATGGAGACACAGATGATTAGACATGCTTTGGCACACTGACAAGCCACTGCTAGAGAGGTCCAGTGAGCTGGAAACAGTAAGGGGATCTACTGAGTGTGACACTTCCAGCACCTGAGCCAGTTTTATTCATTAGGAAACAGGCACATCAACACCTTGAGTGGTAGTGTGTAGTCACTGCTGATAGTATTTTTGTTCTTTTAACTTAATGGTGATAAAAGAGGTACACAAGAAACCAAAAGGCCAAAAAGCCCTTAAGCAAAGCAGCTATTTATGAAATGTTCAGAAATCTCAACATTCTGTTAATCTTAAATGGTATTCATGACCTGACTCCCTCTGATGGTCAGACAAGCATGCACAGTTCTGAACCATCCCAGTTTTTGTCTTCATGGCACTTTGCTGCAATGATTTTTACTGTAAGGTCTTGAATTAACTTCCATGAAAAGTGCCTATGAATTATTCATAGTTGTAAAATATTTATTTCTAGAGAAACATTGAAATTATTATCAGTGGGTATGGAAAATGAATTGCAATTTATCACACTTTTACTTGAAAAAGAGCATCCTACAAAGTCGTCAGTACCAAAATTCCTATGTCCTCTTGAATCATGTATTTTGAGTCCACGTCCAATCAACTGATGAACAATATGGCAGTAACTTTTTCAGTGCAGACACAAGAGTTTTTGGGCTGGTGTGGAAGCAACTAAGATGACAGTGAAGGCACAAAGCTTTTTCCTGATCTCATATTGAGGCCAGAAGGAGATCCTGCTGCTGCAGACTGCCCAGCAAACTGCAGCGCACACCACACGGCACCCAGCCATCGCGGGAGCAGGGGATGCAGCTGGAAAAGGGCTGTGGGCAGCTGGTGTTCCTGTGCACCTGATGGGTTTGGGACTCCTCCAGGACATTGTTTGTGACTAGAACTGGTAAAGTGAGATCTCTAATGATGATGTTTTGATATGCATCGTTAAAGAAAATCCAGTGAGAAGTGGTGATCAAGGTGAAGTCGGTGGTCCAGAGCAGTTTCTGAATGCAATGCATCGATTTGCTTTTATGGGTTTTATAATCACAGTGCTCTTGTTCCCTACATTTAACACATTATCTGCGATATCTAGCAATGCAGTGGATCAAACTATTCTACCTTCACAACAACGAAACTGTTGTTCGTTGCAAAGTGACTTGACTTTACACCACTTTTTTGCTTATTGTTATGTTAAAGTAAAAATATACTGCAGATGAGCACATCTTGACTGCAATGAATGTTATTTCACTGCAGTTAATTGTCAATCATATATGTCAGATTACCCAACAGAGCAAAATTTCCAACAGTATTGGAGAAGGCATGCTCTTAGGATGAAAGATGGGCATTTAACATGTAATTTAAAATTATCCAATCTCATTTTCATAATAACGTGGGAGACAACTCAGTGGTGAAGAACTGTTTGCAAAACAATGGGGACTCAGCTTGCTGATATATTGCATGAAAAAGCAGGGAAAGGGGGGAGCTAGATGACTCAATGGGCTACTATGGGATAGGGACTATCATTTGAATTTTCCCAGAGCACAAAGTCCTTGTGTATGATGTCTGTGCACTGAAACCTCGTGAGCATTGCCATGTTCTTTACCTTGCCTTTGCTTAAGCCTTTATTCATACTCTAATTGCTTCTCAGCTGAGCAGCACCCCATAGGAACAATTAAGCCCAACTCAAACGCCTTCAGAAGGTGAAGGGGTCTCCTCTCACTGCCACCATCCTTCACACGTTATTTATCTATAAAGCCAATTAAATATGTTCCAAATGGTCTCCAGGGATTTTTCTGTCTTCTATATGTTTCATATCCACTTTCCAAATGACTCTTTTTAATCCCATCTGCAGATATTCTGCTTGGCACTGGGAATCAGATCTCTTGGATACTAATTCCACCTTCACCACTAACTTAAGTCTGTAGGCTTGATCAACTCACTTAACACATGCCATGGGTATTTCTGGCTATAAAAAGAAGCTCAGGTGGGATTTTTAAGGCTTAATAAAGTAAAATTAACAGGATCCTCTAGTGGGAGAAGTTCAGTGAGTTGGTGGACAAAACAGCTTGAGCTGAGCAGGCTCAAGTGCAAAACACTGGCAAGCCAGGATCGTAGCCTTTACTTTGCAATTTTGCCCTTAGCTGCAAGGAGAACAGAGAAATATTGGGATGCATTGGCACACCTGACCAGTTTGTGAGGAGTTTGGCTGTCATGCTCTGCTGAAAGAGCTGACTCACCTCCTCAGAGACAGCCGAGCCTCCAAATTCTGACAACTGTGCGTCCAAAGAAACAACAGCTATCTTGTGCAAAAGTAAAAGGTGACTACAGCAATACAGTGTGAAGACTAAGTTGTGACTGGAAACCATAAAATGGGATGACTAACTTGCAGATTAGATGTGTGGAGACAGAAATACCTGTAGATCCACAGTTAAAAGGATTTTGCTATTGTTACTACCTTCATGAATGTAAGCTCAAAATTCCTCCACGCAGATGGACAGCTCAAGGACAAGGGTTTTCTCATGCCCAGCATAAGAGCTCTGTAGCTCATGGGTTAGGTGCCTCTGCTCTAACATTGTCTAGGACCAGCACCAGCTCAGCAGCATCAGAGCTGAACAACTCCAGTCCCTCTAGCAGGCTTGCTTGTTTTGGCATGCTCTGAGCCAGGCACTTCTCCTCTTCCTCTGAGCAGGGGAAGGAAGAACCAGAGGACTACAGACCCTTTGGGTCAGCAGCTGTTAATGATCTTTATTCCTGATGCACCTCAGTTCCTAGACTAACAAAGCTCTCCTTTTTCCTGGCCAAGAACCATTGCTGGTGAGCAGCTTTCCAACCTGTCCTGTCAGCCTCCTCCAATCCAAGAGCACTCAACACAGGATGGGTGTACAATGGCGTAAGAATTCAAAGGGAAAACCTGCAAAAACTCATCATGAGATGCTAACAGAACCACAGATTGAAAAGATAAGCTTAAACTTGAGGTACTAGGGTCACAGCAGCACTTTCAAAGCAGGGAAGAGAAATGTTTGTGTTACCTTCAGTAATTCAGGCAACAAAGAGCTCTGGAGCAAACCAAATGGCTAGAAGAGAGAGAACTATTTACCCCACAGAGGGAAAGATGTGTTTCCATTGCTTCCGTGTGGTGATTAATAGAATCACAATAGATGAGAATATGAGAAAAATAAGTATACTTCTAGTCAAGTCCTACAGTGACCTATATCACCCTTTTGCACACTGATCCACTAGAGGGGGGAAAAACCACCATCTGTTCTTGTGGTCCTGGCAGTCTGCAGAAACATGTCAAAGAGTAGCAGAGATAAGCCATAAAACATTAGCAAAACAGCAAAACATTAACCCGCGTAACAAATTCCTTCACAAATGCTAATGCCTGGTGATCCAGGAGAAGCAAGGCTTGCAGTCACAGCTAATATCTTCTACTAGGCAAACTGACACACTGACATAGTGGAAAGAAAAAAAAAAAGCAAAGGCTTTTGGGAATACTACCCCCCACCCCCTTCATATCAGAAAGCAAAGCAGAAAATTTGAGAGGCATTGCAAGAACTGAAATCAGAACCAAAAGCCATGGCTCAGCACAGCTTCTAAGCATTTACAGAGAAAGATTTTGAAAAATCTTTGAAATATCTGGTTTAGAACACAACAAGCTATTTGATAGCATCTTCTAATGTGTCTTTGAAAATCAATGAACTAACAGAAAAGGGAAGTTTGTTTGGGACAAAACAGCCCAGTTGCATAAAGCCTTTGTATTGCACCTTACAAGCCTGCAAATCAGTAACAGCAATGATTTAAATAGGTAAAATCCAGTGAGAGTGCTTCACACCCCCCTACTGAAGACACAAACCACACGGCATGGTGGTGCCCAGGGCAGCAGGCACTCTGGGGCACGGGCTGGGTCATCGTGTGTCCGTCCGACACGGCTGTCTGACCCACGTGCCAGTGGGTGCCACGACCCCACACGCCCAGCTCCAGCGTATCGTTGGTGTTACACAATAAATCTAACACTGGGCAGCAGTGACACGAGTGACAAAACTGTCACCTTCGTTTGTATTTGCACTCTCATCCTAGGACTGTTGTACAGCACGTCAAGCACAGGGAGTAAATGGTGTCATTTCCCTTTTTACAGAGTTGACCTTAAAAACCAGTGGGCTGCCATCTCTGCTGGGCTGTGTGGGTGCTCTCTGCTCCCGTGAGCTCAGGGCAGGCCAGCCCCTTCCCTTGGCTCCTGGAGGTGCTTCAGCTACGGCCACACAGTGCTGCACCAGCCTTTACCTCTTCAATGGTGTAAATTAGCTCAAGCACAGGCTCTGCTGATGGGGCTGGTCTGCTTCTGAGCCCACAGCAAGTGTTGTCATTGTCCTTGGGAACCACATGGAGCATGTCTGTGCTCTGCACCCCACTGCAGTGCCTGCTGTCAGCCCACTCCCTGGGCATGAGCAAGGAGGATCAGCAGCTCTGGAGCCCTGGCCACCGGTTCCCATCTCAGGCAGCATCCCCAAAATGCACACTGGAGATACCCTGAGATACAGAGCATGCAGACATAAAACCTCCTCAACCTTTGGTCACATCCATCCATCTCACAAACCACACCCGCGCTGTGCTGTTGCTGACAATTCACATTGCCTCAGAGAGTGAAAAATTCGCCCTCCACTACTTCCAGCTACCCTGGGCATTGGCAAAATCCCCAGGTTTGAGAGAACAATGCTGGCAAACAGGGGGTCTGTTGGTTGGGCTTAAGTTTCACAGATGACCGGCCCCTGCACTGCATCGGATGCCTGGGTGGCACACCCATGGCAGTGGGGGCTGCAGCAGGTCAAAGCCTGATGGCACAGATTGCAGAGTACACCTGAGTGCAGCAGATACTCCTGTGAGAAAAGCCCTCATGAACTGTGGTACTGGGCAATGGGTAAGAGTTGCAGCTGGAAAAATCAGAACTGTATCCACTGCTCACTGAGTGCAAAATGAGAAAAGGCCATTAGTGCCATAATCCAAAGCAGGATGTTCTGTTACCATGTGAGAGGTGCCCATAGGTGAATTACAGTGTTTATTCACTCCAGTTGTTAAAAATAAGACTAAAGTAGCTGCATGTGAGAGTATTCCTACCTACATACAGAAAGCAAAGCAAAGAGAAACACTTGGGATGTATAAGAGGTTAGACTGAACAGTGGAGCAGAAATTGGGGAATCCGGAATGCATCACCTGCTTGACGTTTAGGCTGCTGTTGCATGGGCTCTATCACTTCACTGCACTGCTCTTAACTAGCATTGCAAATAACAACGGGCATGGCTCTGCTGGCCTTACCTGTGTTGAGCGGATTCTTGTTCAGCCCTTGGTTTCATATAAATTGACTACAATAGGTGGGTTGGGAGCAAGCATGTGTGGGGAGCAGAGCTAGTCTTAATATCTGTCTTGTAAAACAGCTGGAAGCATGCGAAGACACGAGCTATTATGTAGAAATACCAATAGGAATAATAGGGAGGAAAAGCAGTAAAGATAGTCAGGAATATATTTTTCCAGCCATCAGTTTGTTACCAGTGTTTTCATGTTGGAGTGCTCAATATATTTCATACCTGAACCCACTCAGTACGGGCGTGGTCAGTTCAAAGGGAACAGGTGGACACTGACCTGGTCCTGATGCTGCAATTTGACTTGCTCAAGCTGCAGCTTGTGCTGCTCCTGCAAGCTCTCCCTCTTGGTGTTGTACTCCTCCTGCAGCTGCTGCTCCAGTGTCTGCAGCTCCTCCTGCTGCTGCTTGTTAAGCTGCTTCACCTCCTCCTCAAAGCACCTCTCCAGCTCCTCCTTCTCACTCTGTAGTTTCTTCCATCTTGCTGTGTTGAGGGCTGCAGTGACAAGATCAAACAGTCAGGCTCTGAACTTCTTGGAGTCTCCAGTGGCATCAGGTCTGTTTGTACAGCACTGAGCTGACTCTGGGGATCCCATGAATCTCAGCCATCAACAAGCTCTCCTTGTTGCTTCTCTCTCTGTCCCTCTCTCACACACACAGACACACTTGCATTTGTTTCAATAGAGGTACTGACAGAGTATGCAAAAGCCCATACAAAACTAGGATCTGATTAAGTTTAAAAATAATAACAATAATAACAATAGCAATAATGATAACAATAGCAATAATAATATCAATAATAATAACATAAAAGTAGGGAACTCTATGGACCTGCAGAGTGACTGGACGTTCCCTTCTGGCCAGCACAGTCTCAGATCCACAGTTCGAGGCTTTGGGGCTTTTACTTTGCCTTGGATATGAGAAACAGCACATGAGACAATCACTTGACAGAAAGCCTTTCAACTGAGATACAGGACTTTCCTTATCTCCTTTATCTCAAGCCACAGTCTTGGCTAAGTCTCCTCTTCTAGTGATGTGCTAGGAAGGCAGAAGATGCTTGGTCTCAAGGCGTATCTTGTGCACATGTTTATGCAGATGCGATTGACCACTTGACCAGGAGAAGGAGATATATCTCATACATCCCATCTTCCAGCTATTGGAAGCTGCTCACCCCATAAAACTGCCTTTCACACCAGCTCCACCAAGGACCTCTTGAATCCATTCATGCACACTTGCTTAAAATATTTTTATACTTAAACCACAATCTTATGTGCTTTATGGAATCAGAGAGTGCAAATGAAAGGCTGGTACTGAAGGCAATCAGAAAATGTGAAATTTTTACTCCTGTCAACTAACCTGGTGACCACCATATCTCCAAATTCACAGCCATGTCTACAACTAGTTTCAGGAGGTGCAAGTCCAACAGTTCCATCAAGTCAAAGATATTTAGTCTATTTCCCCATTTGGTTCCTCACCTGTATTGTTCCCCAGGTCCCAGGACAGCAGTGTCACGAACACTGTGTCCTCAGCCTTTTGCTTTGCTACAGAATGGTTTCAATCAATCCAGATATTGAAGATCTGATGCAAGTTGGACAAGGTCAGACAGACTACACGTAGAGAGCAAGTTTGCTCACTTGCAAAGGTCTAATAGGTAAGAAGTGATCAAAATCATCATGACCACAACATTCAGAATAATGCTAGAGAAGAAGAGATGTGTTTGTAATGGCACTGTTAGACCTTCTTTCTGATTTATACCCATAGCTGGTTTAGAAAAATGATCACCTTTTGTATATACCATCTGCATTAGCCACCCATCACAGAATCATAGAATGTTAGGGATTGGAAGGGACCTCGAAAGATCATCTAGTCCAATCCCCCTGCCAGAGCAGGAACCCCAATGAGATCACATAGAAAAGCGTCCAGGCGGGTTTTGAATGTCTCCAGAGAAGGAGACTCCACAACCTCCCTGGGCAGCCTGTTCCAGTGCTCTGTCACCCTCACCGTAAAGAAGTTTCTTCTCAAGTTTAAGTGGAACCTCCTGTGTCCCAGCTTACACCCATTGCCCCTTGTCCTATCATTGGGCATCACTGAGAAGAGCCTGGCTCCATCCTCCTGACATTCATCCTTTACATATTTATAAACATTAATGAGGTCTCCCCTCAGTCTCCTCTTCTCCAAGCTAAAGAGACCCAGCTACCTCAACCTTTCCTCATAAGGGAGATAGATGCTCAACTCCCTTAATCATCTTGGTGGCTCTGTGCTGGACTCTCTCAAGCAGTTCCCTGTCCTTGAACTGTGGGGCCCAGAACTGGACACAATATTCCAGATGTGGCCTCACCAGGGCAGAGTAGAGGGGGAGGAGAACCTCTCTCGACCTACTAACCACACCCCTTCTAATGCACCCCAGGATGCCATTGGCCTTCCTGGCCACGAGGGCACAGTGCTGGCTCATGGTCATCCTGCTGTCCACCAGGACTCCCAGACCCCTTTCCCCTACACTGCTCCCTACACTGCTTTCCCCTACACTTTGCCTTTCAAAATGCATGTGCCATGCACAGACCTGTATGGCATTGTAAATCAGTGACCTGGAAGCAGCTGTCTCCCTGGGTAGACAACTTTTAAATGTTTCAAAACCATATCTATCCTATGACCATATATTTGCTCAATATCTGGCAAAAAAATCCAGTGTTTTCCTGTCTCTTTCTACTGTGGTATCAGACTGTGCTCATTTTTTTTCATGATAGCAGCAATTTGTCAAAGTTACCTATGGCTGTGACCACAGCTCATGTGAGGCAGTTTGTGCACCCAAGCTTGCCATCTCCTTCCACACATAGCTATTTTTCTCCCTGTTTAGAGCTCTGCTTCCACACTACTGGACCACATCCAGACTTGCTCAGATATCACTACTGGGGTCCTGCTCTGATCCTGATGTTTTCTGGAGCACTAATAAGGACTCTGTGTCCCTTTCAAACTCTCTACTCCTCACAGAAAGAAAGTGAGCCTGAATCAGTGAGTTTAGCACTGCCACAGCGGCACACAGAAAGCTTTCCCACCTGCCTCATACCCAAAATGGAATTTATATGGTCATTAGCTGAAATGGCTTGTCTCCTGGCAGTTTGGATTATAACTCTAAACCCTCACTCTTGCTTTTTTATTTTTGATTTTCTTCAATGTGCAAAGGGATTCCAGAGCTTGCAGCTCTGCATTCAGTAGAATTCAAACTTACTCAAGCTTTAAATTGGAGCTGTAACAAACCCTATCTCTCTCCAGTCCCTCTAATGAGATTATCCAGCACACAGGGAGGGCTGGGCAATGAAATGACATACTCTAACCAAAAGAAAGTCCATCTGAAACACTTCCTGTAAACTGAAACACAAAACTGTTCACTTCTTGTAAATGAAACCCTGATGCAGGTGCAAAATGAAGGGGAGAGGAAAGCAGGGAAAGCGTGTCTGCATGGCACGTTCCTCACATGCCCAAAAATGCTCTTGGAGGCAGAAAATTAGGCCTATGCCCAGGAACTTTGCCCTGTACTGAATATCAAACACCTCTAATGAGACGGAGTGATCCCTACCCCAGTCTCCCAGATTGAGACAAATGAGGCCAAGCACTGGTGAGGAAAGACTGAATCTCTTCTTAGTCAGCAGACAGACCTTTGGGCCTGGCTCTACTGGGACAGGAGCAGCAGAAGGTGACACCCCTGCAGCCCAGTAGAAGGTCTGTGGTTCCCTTACCCACCTGGAGAGCAGGAACCAGCCTGGGAGAGCCTGCCTTGCTGGAGCCAGTGCTGAACCAGCTGTGGCTTCAGCAGGTGGTTCTGGTGAACCAGGCTGAATTGCCTCCAGCTGGGCCCTGACAACAGATGCCTGAACAGAAGACCCGCTAATGTTGCTGGAAAACAGTGTATTTTGCTTTCAGACACTGGGATATGAATACATTAAAATGAGCTCCTTTTGTGGTTAAAAAAAAAAAATATCACTAGGAGAAGTTACATAAATGCAATACTGGCATGGAAAAAATGGCACAAGACAAACAGAGCACAACTGCTATCAGCTGCTATTGAGAAGAGTTGCACTCTGGTTTTCTTTTTCCTTCTCTGTAGGTATTTCAATTACTGCTTACAGGCTGGAAATGACTCTGACATAACACTCTGGCATTTCCTGGGATGGCAGCGTGCTGGGTTAAATGAGAGCGGCTGCCATTGCTTCCCGACCCCCAGCACTGAGTGGCTTTTACAGTGTGCAACAGATGAGACAAACCCATTTCAAGCCAGGAGAGGAAGGTGAGGGAAAGGGAGATGTCACTAATGGGCTGATCCTCCCGCACAAACCCAGCCTGAGCTGCAGCCCAGCCTCCCCAGCCCCGGCACTTTGCATTCAGGGGGGTAACTCCCATGGGAACCAGGGGGCTGATGTCATGCGACCTCACATAGGAACCATCTACTTCTGACATAAAAAATGGGCTCTTCGTCCAAAAGTGATGGCAAACCATGCAGACTCTGCTCTTCCTCCTGACCCTTGGCCACAGACTCACAGACAAATAACAGCCACCTCACTCAGGTTAAGTCCCCTCTGACTGGGGGGCATATCCAGGAGGAGGTGGCACACAGGCTTTGGTTTTCAAACTCTCATGAGCACAGATAATACGAATTTTAAACTTGACACCTGACTGTCTTTCATTAATCTGGGATTTTATGCGTCTTCATACCTCCTCTCAACTCACTTCACATGTCACTTGTCTGACAGCAAAGAAGCAGGTAATTCTGACATTTCATTTCCACTAGTTTGAAGGGAAACAATGTTCAAATTGACAATGTTCAAAATCTATTTATTCCAGGAGTCTCAGTGTTGCAGCTGAAAAGTGCTTATATTTATAATTTATAAAGATGGGTGTCTTGAGTGTAGAACGATTGCTTGTCATGTTTTTCTAGTCTTGGTATTTCTAGCAAAATACATGAGCAGATCTTACTGTGTAAAATAACAAGTCCCTCAGCGTTTACAGAGGCCGCATTCCTCCTCAGGGCTGGGAAGGGAAAAGTACTTTCCTATTTCACTGCAGGCTGGTTTCAGATGAGGTGTGATACTTCACATCAGTGCTGGGTGTAAAGTGGATGGTGCTATCCAAACCTGAATATTTTGCCTGGCTCCAGAAGGATGCTCCATCACTGCTATTGCTTCAGCAGTGATTTTATTTACCCAAAGAGATTTCCTTAAAAATATTTTCTGATTTTTCTGAACAGTGGATTATATTTCACAGTTTTATTGCTTTGTAATAGTAGAATCCTGCAGTTTCTGTTGAAGCTAACAAAGACTCTGTGCTTTCAAAACCAAGCACATTCAGCCCTTAAATCATAATTCTGATTTAGAGCTACTGCCTAAACAACTAAATGTTGAACACACTGCCTGTGTCAGCCCTGGCTAGTCCAGGGCTTGTTTTACTGATTCATCCAGGCATTTGCATCAGTGAGTCTCACATGGTGAATTTACACATGAGAAATCAGGAATTTCTGACAACACCTATGCTGTTTAACTGAACTGGTTATTTTTAAATTAATGAAAGACTCCTCATCAAAGTGACTGAGATAAGTCAGAAATACAGCTTGGTTGTAGTCAAAATAATACACTGCAGATTTTCCCTAAATTTCTTCATAGAATCACCTATGAAGGCTGTTGCCAAATAAACAACTGATTCATTCTTGATCTGCATAAAGCTTGGCAGAATACATACAATATCACACAACAAACAGATTCATCTGATAGTGAGACCAAAATAATGCTCCTAGAGTCCAGATGGGCTACATATCTCCAGTAGCACCCAGTGCCCCAGTTTACATTGCTTCAGAGAAAGCAAAGAACTGCACTGATGAGAACTGCTCTCACACACATGGCATTTGCCATTTCTCCTTGTCCACAGATTTAAAATACTGGTTGTTTCACAAAAATTAATTTTAAAATTTTGAATGATAGAAAGAATCACAGAATGGTTTGGGTTGGAAGGGACCTTAAAGATCATCTAGTTCCACCCCCCCTGCCATGAGCAGGGACACCTTCCACTAGACCAGGTTGCTCAAAGCCTCATCCAGCCTGGCCTTGGACACTTCCAGGGAGGGGGCATCCACAGCTTCTCTGGGCAACCTGTTCAAGTGTCTCACCACCCTCACACCTTCCAAAGGGTAACAGACTGTCCAGCAATTTTTGACTTATACTAAAAAATATACACATACATCTTCCATATGTATAGATACATACCAGGATTTGTCCTACTGGTGAATTTTTTCACATCCTGCTGGGGTTCAATACCTGCACATTTTCATCTTTTTGCCCATCCCTACTGGTAGTCCTTCTACCTGGGAAAGTTGCATCACAGGGTTGTACAGAGAAGATTACCTCCAACAAGCAGGACAGATCACCAGCCTCCCCTGTCACTCCTAAATAGTCTCTGCTCAGCATCTTGGTGTCTCCCAGAGTGGTGGCTTGCTCAGGAAGAGGTGGTCTGTGATGGCTTCTCTCCAGTAAGTGTGCCTACAGGACCACTGAGGAAAGGACTATCTCACAACATCTTTCCCCTCTATGAGAAAGATCGCACATACACATCTATGGCTAAGCTCCCTTCTGAAGCAGCACAGCTCAGCTGAGACCTGAGACTGCCTCTCTGGATTATCTGAGGTTCCTACCAAAACTGTGTCCATGTACTCCATCAGGAGTCAGTTTTGTGCAGAGGAGGTATCTATCGCTGCATGCACAAGAGCAATGCCAAGGGCAGGCCGTGCTGTCATCTCCTGTTACTGAACGTAATGCTCTGCGACCCCCCAATGGCAGTCAGTCATACCCCTGGCAAAGTTCTCCAGCAAAACCACCAGCGATTTGTACTCACTTCAGCTGTCCAAACATGGCATAAATGGTAGCAGAGCTCTTTATCTCTAGCACTGTATCTCTCTTTCCTTCCCACGTCACCACCACTTGCAAAAATACTAGTGAAAATGAGCAAACCCAACCCGCTAGAAAGAGGTAGGGCTTTCAAATGAGAAGTGGGTACTCAATGGAGAGTTTCAGGTGTGCCCTGCCTGAAGAATGCACTGGAAGCAACAACTCCTGTATAAGAGTTGTGGAGATGCAGAGGATGGATGAAGGCAGGCATCAGGGAATAACTGGAAATGCTGTTTTGCTATAGCTGCAGCATCCTTTGGCCACAGGAGCCATAAAGCTCTCTGTAAAATGACGATCAGCCGAAAAATTTCAGAGAGGCACAGCAGGGAGCACAAGCTGTTGGGCATCAGAAAAGGGCTGGGCTCAGCTTTTCTGCAGTGGGTTGTCATAGGCAAGGTGAAGAAGCAGCACAGGGAAGATATGCAGTTATGCCCATCTCACAGGGGCTTGGCTTGAGCCCTGCTCTGTGAACAAAATCACCCTCCCATCACCCATCACAATCTGTGCTTAATGTGTGACCCAGCACTTGGGCTCCCACATACAGGGAAAGCTGAGAGGTGTCCCCTATTCACAGCCCTAGTAATCAGGGGTTGCACCACCTTTTGGTACCCAGGGTGTCCCCTGCCCCAACTGTCCTCCCCCCAGGTGCCCTTCCTCCCCTCCATTTCCCTTCGGATAGATGAACCTAATATCACACCTGTTCTGGAGAGGTTTAAGCCTGGAAGAACTCATCCTGTTGGCTGAAGGCAGCACAAAAGCCCATCTTCTCTTTTAAGAGTTTCATTGTCTCTACATCCTTATTGTCTCTCCTGTCTAGATCAGAAACCAAACTGAAAAAGTGGTGCATGCAGATACACAGGGAATACACAAACTGAAGGGGGCACGTTGCATTTGCTGTCTTTCAACCAGGAAGAGACCTCAGGGCTATTAACAAACAAGTTCTGAGCTTGGTATCCTTCAGTTTGTAGCTGAATACAGAACATGCAAATGTACAAGTGATGCATTTCCAGTCACTGTGTACCACAACAGTCCCAAGTTCCCGCTTCTCATCACACTGTGCTTCCTCCTTGGCGGTGGTGGTACATAGTTTGAGAACGGAAGCTATGGATTTATCAAGAACCATTTGTCTACTAAAGATGACGCACAACTAGCTCCAGTGTGTGTGGTGATGGACTCATCTCAGCTACAAAGAGGCAAAGTCACGCTTCTCTGCAAAGCCACCAAACCCCTTGCCACTGGGCTTCCGAAGCCACTTGTAGGTGCATGTACACAGGATCAGATCACAGGAAATAACTGCTTTTGTGTAAAGTGAGAAAATCTCTTTTGTTATCACTTTGCTTGTGCTACTTACCAACTTCATCCCTGATCTTTGCAAGCTCGACTCCTAACTCCTTTATTTTCACAAGGGCATTTTCATTCTGTTTAAGGAAAAAAAGAGAGAAACATGTATAGTCCCCAGATTTATCCCAGATAAGCACTTTCACATGTTCATTTAGTAAAGCAGATTAGATTGGTTCCTCAGAACTTCTGTTTTTTTGAGGGGGTCAATGATTATAATGAACTCATTCCGTTTTTAAATCAAGCTTAGGAGTAGCAATTCACTGGCTACAATGTACACACACACACACTAGTGCACAGGACAGCACAGAATACTCTGTTTACTCCCATGTGCCTATAAAGGTATTTGTATTTTTCTATCATTTTGTGTTCAATCTGTGTACCATTTATGACTGGGCTGGATGTACAAGATGGTTTTATTAATTACGTTATAGCACTTTCATGTATTTATGTCTGCATTTAACTACCTCTAAACCTAATAATATGCTCACCCAATCAAATTTGCAGAGCAGATTACTGTGCTTACACCATTCCAGGCATGGTGGGCATACCCATACAGACACCACTAATGGCCTGACGTTCGTGCCCATCTCCACATTTATTTCTGGTATTTTATTGTCTGTAAAGGACAAGAGCTCTTTTCCTTGACCTCCCTCAAAATAAATTTGAATGCTTAAGGAATTAAAACAGATGAGCTGGCCCAAGGAAAATTAAAGCATATTTACATTAACAATGCTAAGGTGTTTTTACTAAAATGCAAGGACTTTGGCAGCAGATATCTTATGAGTGCTGTGCAAGCTAACAAAGAAAAAACCTCAGGAAAATCTGTTGGAGTTTGGTTTACTAGAATAAACCCCAGCATAATGGTTCAAGCATAAGGACTCTTTACATTCGAATATATCCTGAATCACATTAGGAAGAAGGCAAAGGATTGCATCCTGCTGCTAAGATCACCAATGGTTAGGAAAACCAGATCAGACTACTATAAGTATGTCCTAGGTTGGAAAAGGCCAAGGATATTTAAAGGACACTACAGGAAAATCATATTCAAGACAAGGCAGTGTAGTAAAAAATAGAATTAAAAGAAGACCTAGAAAGTAAAACTTTCAGTAATAAACAAGCAAGTTAATAAAAATCTAGGGCACAGAAAGGATTAGTTCTGCAGCAGAATACACAGCAGACACGATAGCAAATTAGTTTTGTGTTACCAAAATGAAAGTGGGGAAAAAAACTATTTCAGAGCTTAATGTTTGTGTTTATTTTTCCTGCATCTCATTTTTAATTCTGTTAGGAGAAATAACACAACAGTTTTATTTTTGGTAATACCAGGCAATTGGAATCTGGAATTTAAACTAATCCTTTACACATTGCCCTTTTGGGATGATTTCTACCAGTTCCAAGGGACACATTTTCCACAAAGTTTTGCTGTAAACTGAGCAAATAAATAAGTGATTCAAGAGCCTCGGGTGCCTGAGGAGACGCAGGTGATGTGGGCATCTTTCCTACCCAGTTATGGGAAGAAGCCAGGCACGCAAGGCTGAGCTCCTCCAGACAGCTCCATACACTGCTGAGTAATGCACAGGGGCTTGCGTGCCAGGACTGCAGAGTCCCCAGTCCTGGTCGACTGCATTAGGCTCAGTGGAGTGGGTTTTGTTTTGTTTTGTTTTTTAATTAATATAAAAGCTATGAAAAAAATTAAAAGGTCCAGATAAATATAGCCTGGTACGTTAAAAAAGCAGTTCTTCACAGATTCCCAAACCAGCAGTCTTACAAAGATAAGGTTTCCCCTTCTGGAGAACATCACTGCATCTGCCCATACTGTCTGTTTAACTCACTGGAGTAATTTTAAGAAGTGTTCTTGACAGACAGCCAGGGCTGGTGCCCTTGAAGGCGTGCACACAGGGATACACTGGATACAGGACTTGGAGATGGGAAGCACCCACTCAAATTACCAGCTCCCACTATTTGAAACAAAAGTAATTTAAAGCAAAGGAGTTCCATACAAATCATTGCCAGCAGCTACAGATAAGCAGAACTCTGGGTTTGTTACTATTCTACTTACACAAAGAAAATTAAAAGCAAATTAAAAAATTACATCTTAGGAAAAAAAGAAAAAAGGTGTTAAAATTTTGATGTCTCATAAGAAATAATATTACAGATGCTTTTTTTATTTTTTGTTTTACCTTAGATAAGCTTTGCCCTACCATTGAGTACACTTGGTGAGACCCTCTCCAAAAGAGCTCAAAAATGCTACCCCTTAACTCAGGCTCCACCATGGACACCATCCCACCAGGACAGCAGACCTCCTGGCTGCCTCCTGCCACACTGGGGCCATGGTTCCCAGAACAGCATCTCGGGCTATCTCAAGCAGCTGGTGTTGACACAGCTCAGATGCCTTCCCTGTCACATGCCTGCCCTGACAATATTTCTTGCATTGTATTTTATTTTGGTCAGAACTTTCTGCCTGCTCTTCAGAACCTCATATTTATGTTTCCTGGGAGATTAGATGTGCAAGGGTTGCCCTCAGTACCAAGGTCTTCAGTAGTGCCTCTTTGTCCAAGGGTTCCTTCATAGAGCAAGAACACATGAGTCCTTATCTTCCGCTTCTGCAAGAGAACCAAGGTGTAGTTTTGGCTAATCATCGTATCAGCCTCATGGTCTCCTGGCTGCACAGTGAGCTTACAAATCCCTGACATTTTCTGTTACGGTAACCTGCTTTGTCAATGTAACATGATGGGTTTGGACCTCACGTGTTCCTGCAACCAGTGTAAATGTGACATTAATACAAAATGAAAAAGCCCCTCCTTGTTATCACCAATGTGGCTCTGCAGATAACCAGCATCTCAGTGACAGCGCAGCTGGGGAACTGGGAATGCCAGCGCTTGAGAAACCAAACGTTACAGTAGAGCAAAACTGGATCTGACGTGAGAATTCAAAGCTATTGGGTCCAATGCTGAGATTCATACAGGCCCAATGTCAAAACAACAAAGCAATTAGAAAATTCACGAGCACGCCAGGAAAAATCTGCCAAAACAAATGTGTGAGAAAACAAATTAATGGGCTATCCCATTGAATTAATCAATTCTCAGTAATATTTACCTCAACAAAGTATTTGAAAGAGAAGGCAGGGTAAGCAAGAACCTTGCTGCCCTCCCAAGAGTTTTGTGTCTAACAGGCTCAGCCTATCAAAGGAGCTTTGTAGGTGTCCTTTACTAGGCCACTGGTTGGAGTCGAGCCATTGAGGGTGAGTACTAAGGGCCAAATCCGACTTAAGTTTGAAAAGGCTCAGCAACCACACTAGTGGCACAGTCGTTTCCAGTGGGTGAAAAGGTCACAGACACTGTAAGGAGATTGTGCAAATATCCAGTCTTTCAGTGTGGCAGTTAAATTGCAAGCAAGAAAAAAATTGCTTCCATGTGGTTTGGGATCAAATTTTTCTGGCCAAAATGTGAAACCAAAACAGTGGGCTTTGTATAAATTAAAATGTTTCATTTATTTTTCAGGTACTTTTAATGAATGATGGATTTCATTATTGCTTGGAAAAATTATGAGAAAGGTCTTCCATTGGCTGCATCCCAATAAATGACTCTGATACTGAAGCAATTTTCATCAAATAAGATTACCCTTATGATGGAAACGAAGGAAACCTTCTTCTTCATACCTGTACTCTACAACACAATGGTTAAATCTTGTGGAATATGTCCCACCTCTACAGGCAGAAAGAAAAATAGAATAGAATGATATGCTTGCTCTGTGCTTAAACTACTGCTCTGTTAAATACAAGACACAGTAGCAACTCTTTTCCCTATCATCAGCTTTATGACTTACTGACTTCCCAATATTTCTCCCTTGAAAGGCCGAAATGTATTTCAGAAAGTGAAATAGACACTGAAAATGGCACTTATATATTCTCCATTCAACTCAAAACTCCCTGAGGATAGACTGAGGTATGACTTACATTGGTGCAACATCCAAGAAAAACTGGCAGGTAGGCAGGCAGCTAGGCAGAGAGGTAGGTAGGAGGGAAGAATTTATCCAATTAAAAATAAGAATGGCCAAATCTTAGCAGAAAAAATCTGCAGGATTTCGATATAACTGTGTGTGAAGACCTGGAAGGATAACCTGGTAAAAGATGCCAAGATACAGGCCCGAGGATGGGCAAGGTGCTGGTGTTGTCCAAACAGATTAAGAAGGGAAGCAGTGATGAAGGCTTGAGGGTAGAGGCTGGATGGGGCTCTGAGCAACCTGATCTAGTCGAAGATGTCCCTGCTTATTGCA
Organism: Antrostomus carolinensis; assembly: GCF_000700745.2. Taxonomy (NCBI): domain Eukaryota; kingdom Metazoa; phylum Chordata; class Aves; order Caprimulgiformes; family Caprimulgidae; genus Antrostomus; species Antrostomus carolinensis. The sequence continues at coordinate 1,808 of NW_010314988.1, read as the reverse complement.
GGAGAGGGTGGACTAGAGGACCTTTAAAGGTCCCTTCCAACCTAAACTATTCTATGATTCTATTAAAAGCTCTGCTTTAGTTGCATGGAGCTTCAGATGACAGCTAGACATCCTAAAGGAGACATCATCAGGGAGACAGGTTAAGATTTTACTTTGGACCAGGAATAATTGTGGGATGCGGAGGCAGAGTTGAGGTTTGCCTTAGAGTATTTCTGCTCTGAGAAATTAGAAATTTCATTAGAAATGCTAATTAATTAAACCTCCAGGTACTTTTTAACAATAGGTAAGTAATAGTAGATCCACTGCACAAATGGGTCAGATCAGGCAAGAACATCAGAAAATTGCCCAGACCCACACAGGAAGTCAACTGCAGCTGGAAGTAAACATAGGACCAGAAGTTACCTCCCCAAATCAACACACCTCTGCTCCCTGCCAACTTAAATGCTTGCTTATATTCTAAGGTCCAAACCCATGTATAGTAGTATCTCCTGAACACTTCCCAGTTCTCTACAATAACTCCTAAAAATACGCGCTGCACACAGATGCTCTGTGGCACTTGTTATTAAAACTGCTCCTTCAGAATAGCTTTTCTGTATTCAAAGCTTTCAAAATATTAAAAAAAAAAAAAGACTGGCCTGCAAATGGTGCTTACTCACTCTTGTGCTTTATTCAGAGTTCCCTGGGGCAAGGCCTTATATTATCATTGGAAAGAGAAGCATATACATTGGGAATTCTCTTGTACCAATAAATATTTCAGATGATACTTGTAGAAGCAATAACTGAATCCCACTGCAGCTGATATTCAAAATGATCTACAACCTTCCTTCCGAGTAGATGTGTTTTAACACAGCTGTTTCAATCATTCTGGTTATCAGGCAATCCTCCCTCATAATACTCTAGGTTAAAGTTTACAAGCACCTAGATATCCCCCAGTGACTGTCCTTTAACAACTTTTATATTAAGCCATACATTTTTTCTTAACCTGCTTAGCAGTATATCTCGAGCTATATTTGAACATATTGCTAGGTAAATAGGAGACACTATCAGCTTTTCTTTAGACTGAGTATATGAATATTTAAAAAAGCCAAACTCTAACAAAATATACTGCACAAACGTGTTTCTGCCAAGATATTTTCTATTAAGCAAATTAAATGCATCTGTTCATTCTCTCCCTCTTCTACATATAGTTAAAACCCAGGCAAATTTCCAGAACAGCATGAAAAGTGATGTGTTAGAAATGTCCCACAACTTCTCTTGCACATGCTGCTCCTCTGCTACCTGTAGCTCTGTACTTACCTCTGTACTGATGTTTTTTACACGACCCATTTTGTTGCCTGGGAATTTGCTTGGTTTGGATTCACCCTGACATAAGAAAACACATAGTTTTGCCTTGTTTCACTTCTAGATTGGAGGATCAATCCTCTGTCAGAAAGGAGTATCATGAGACAGGTAAAACCTTAGGACAGCTAGAGGATGAATAATGTCTCTTAAAACTTTAAAACTCTGTGCAAGTTTCCTTTATAACTTGTACTCCACATGGTTATTAAAAATGTATGACAAGCACAGCAAGAAATCAAGCCGGCTCTTGCTACAGAAGAAGTCAGTGGTCCCTCCTTGTTTCACGAAAATCCAACCCTTACATTCAGACTGCAGGACAAAATTATGTAAGGCACTGCAGTGGAAAGGACAGCGAGACCTGTCCCTCAGAGTTCAGCGCACTGCCAGCCCGATGGGCACCGCATCGCTTCCCTCCCCGCCGCCCCGGGGTGCGCGCACACACCGACGCCGGGTAGGACCAGCAGCATCCG